>NC_056747.1:307141210-307346210 GCF_019279795.1 Protopterus annectens | reverse complement strand
CTGTCTGTGTATGTCCAAAGAATGCAGACGTTTTTCCCCTTTATTCTGGGGGTTTGGACAAAAAGTTGGCAAATGGATGGTTTGGTTAAGGGCCACACTAGATATCACCTTTGGCATGAAGGTAGGGTTTGTCCTTAGAGAAACCCTGTCCTGATGAAAAATTATAAAAGGTTCCACTGCCATTAATGCCTGTAGCTCTGAGACTCTTCGTGCTGAAGTTACTGCTAGGAGCAGAGCTGTTTTCCATGATAAAAATTGTAGATCTGCTGTATAAGCTGGCTTGAAAGGAGGCAGAGTCAGTTTTTCCAAAACGAAGTTGAGGTCCCAAGCTAGTGTTGGAGCTCTCCTGGTCGGTCTTATGTTTTTAGCTCCTCTGAGGTACTGTTTTAGCAAAGGATGAGAGAATAAAGGAGGATCAGTGTTGTAATGTGCTGAAATGGCAGAGGTGTGGATCTTAATTGATGAGAAGGATAGGCGTCTGTCCAGCAGCTCAGTTAAGTATTGTAAAATCTGAGGAATGTTTGGGACAAGAGGATCAAGGTTTTGAGCCTGGTTCCAGGCGCAGAATCTTTTCCATTTTTCAGAGTAAGCCTTCCTGTTGCTAGGCCTCCTGGCCTCCAAAATAACATCCATAACTGCTTTAGAAAGAGATGTTGTCTGTCTGTCTAATGAATCTGCCATGCTGCCAGGTTTAAGGTTTTGAGCTGCTGGTGCAGGATGCGATTGTTTTGTTGAGTCAGAAGGGTAGGAATTTGAGGCAAAATCCATGGTGGTCCTTGAGCAAGGTTTCTTAATATCGGGTACCAGTGCTGGCATGGCCAGTCTGGGGCGATCAGTATCATCTGTGGTTTCTCTTGTCTGGCTTTTAGGAGCACCCTTGAAAAGAGAGGCAGAGGTGGGAATGCATATACTTTTAGGTTTCTCCATTTGAGCAAAAGTGCATCCACTTTCCAGGCTTGTTTGTGGTAAGTCCTTGTGCAGAATTTTTGTAGTTGGCAGTTCAGTGGGGAGGCAAAAAGATCTGTGTCTGGGCATACCCATTTTGTGTTATGCTGAATATTTGTAGATCCAATTTCCATTCGTGAGGGTCCATGATATTCCTGCTTAGATCGTCTGCCAGAGTATTTTCCTTGCCTGGCAGGAATTGTGCTTGCAGGTGTACTTGGTACGTTAGAGCTGTGTTCCATAAGGTCATGGCTTGCCTGCATAGGGGGTAAGAATGAGTGCCCCCTTGTTTATGTACCACATAACCGTGGTGTTGTCTGTATTAATAATTGTCCTGGGTGAAGAAGGTCCTTGAAAGCTGTTAGGGCATTTTGTACAGCTAGCATCTCTTTTTGATTGATGTGGAGATGCATTTGATCTGCAGACCATTTGCCCTGAATACACTGTCCGTCCATGTGTGCTCCCCAGGCGTAATCCGATGCATCTGTTGTCATTGTTTGCCTGGCTGTGGGTAAGGTGAAAGGCTGACACTTGTTGAGGTGACATGCCTGAGCCCACCATAGAAACTCCTGTTGAAGGCAGGGTATTAGTGGTATTATTGTTTCCAAGCTGTGGCTGTGTTGAGTCCATACGCTTTTCAGGTACCATTGTAATTTCCTCATATGCAGTTTGGCATATGGAATTAGTATTATGCAAGATGCCATGAATCCCAAGGCCTGCAGAATTTTTCTTGCAGGGAGTTGGGTCTTTGTTGCCATCATTTTGAAGTATTGAGTCAGCTGTCCTTGCTTGTCTGGCGTGAGATAAGCCATCTGGGCCGTTGTATTTAAGCTGGCACCCAGGAATATCATGTTTTGTGAGGGCACTAGTGTTGGCTTCTTTTCGTTTACTGTGTACCCTAGGCAACTTGGTATGTTTTTTACAAATGCCAGATGTTTTAAAAGAATGTCCGTGCTGTCTGCTTGAATAAGGCAGTTGTCCAGGTATGGATATATTTGGATTCCTCTGAAGAATGCAATTACTGGTGCCAGGCATTTTGTGAAGACCTTGGGTGCAGTAGATAAGCCAAAGGGCAGTGCAGAGAATTGGTAATGAGTTGTACCTGCTATAAATCGGAGGTATCTTCTGCAATTTTGTCTGATGGGGACATGCAGTTATGCCTCCTTGAGGTCCAACATTACTAGCCAAGCCTTCTTGCCCAGCATGGGAAGAAGTTGCTGTAGTGTGAGCATCCTGAATTTGGGTACCTCCAGGTATGTGTTTAGAATAGAAAGGTCCAGAATGGGTCTCCATGCTTTGTCCTTTCTGGGAACCAAAAAGTCTCGAGTAAAATCATTGTCCTTGCTCCTGTGCAGGAATGAATGGCTCTCATGTCCATGAGTGCTGTAATTTGTCTGAGCCTCTGCCCATTGTCTTGATGGCAGGTTTGGCATTCCTTTTATCTTTGGTAAAGTGTGAAAGTGGAACCTCTATCCTTGAGTTACAATGTTTAGGACCCATTTGTCTTTTGTGATGTGCCAATTGACTGCAAGTTTTCCTCCCAAGGGAGCTGCCAAGAGTGATTTGCTTGGCAGTCTGAGGGGTAAGTCATTGTGATTGTCGTCTGGTAGTTTCAGACCTGTCTTCTCTTCCTTTTTGGGTTGTAGCACCCCATTCTCGTGGCTTGTAAGAGCCTTGCGGCTGACCACTGCCCCTTGGGTGTCTGTATTTGCCCCTCTGTGGTCTGTCAGAAGTTGGAAAGGACCAGTTCTTGGTTGGCCAATTTCTGCTGAAATGAGGGGGTTGGACCTGTAAAAAATCCTTAACCGTCTGCATAGATTTTGCCTTATCCTCCATTTTCTTTAAAACCTCTTCTGCTTTCGCACCAAATAAAACATCCTGCTGTAAGGGTGCATCCAATAACTTAGCTTTTACATGGTCAGGTAAAGTTTGTTCTTTTAACCAAACATGCCTACGAATGACAGACCCTGCTACAGCTGCTCTGCAAGAAGCTTCCAATGAATTATATCCACATTGTAAAGTATGTTTTCCCACTTGTTCTGCTGCATGCAACAAATCTTGCATTTCCTTGTAATCAGGCTGCGCTATATGTGTGCTCATTTTTTGTTTTAATTGAGACATCAAATATTGCTGGTATTTCAGCATGTGAAACTGGCAATTTAAGGCCCTCATAGCTAGAGTAGCTGAGGTATATACTTTCTTTCCCCATCTGTCTAGTGCTCTAAAATCCCTTTCAGATGGTACAGGATTTTTAGCAATGGAGGCCTTAACCCCTTTGGGACACTGGGAAATGGTTTCTGGGTCAGCAACAGGGCTTTTATATAGGAATTTATGAGAGTCAGGGACTCTGTAGTATCTGTCTGGTTTGGCTGGTGCAGGAGGTAATGAGTCTGGGTTAAGGCTAGAGACTGAATAAACATCATCCACAATGTCTAACACAGGTGGAATAGCTAGGGGTCTGTGCTGGGGTAGTAAGAGGAACTCTTGTAGCCTCTTTTTAGAATCAGAGTAATTCTGGCCTTCCCAGTGGAAATGTTCCCTCATGGTATGTAAAGTTTCCCCAAAAGAGCAGTCTTCTGGGGGAGATTCTGAAGGAATAGACTCTTCAGCATCAGAGTCTTCATAAGGGGGAAAAGAGTACTCCTGTTCCTCAGAAGAATCTGATGAAATGGAAACCTGGTCAGAGGAAGCTTAGTCCTACTCATTGTCTAGGCCTTTTGTTAGGAGGGGGATGGGAACCCCTAATAAGGGTAATTAAGTCTTCGGCCATCTTAAGCATCTGTTTCTTAGGCATGGGGCCTTGCACTGGAGATTGCTGTACAGGTTTCCTTACTTTTAATGGAGTTTTCAGTTTGGCATAAGATTTAATAGTAAGTGTAGTCGGTCTGAAGACACCTTCAGTAACTGACATCCTTTCAACTGCACCGGGATCCCCTTCAGCCATGGAGTCGGAAGGGCCTAAAGATAAAGGCTCTGGAGGCCCTGCAATCTCCGTTTGGGAGTCGGATGCAGGCTGGGGTTCTAAATCAGCAGTCGTCAGGGGCTGTGTAGGCGCCTCACGGAAAATCGGAGATCCGGCGAGAAGCCTAGCAGAGGCCTCGTTGTCTGGTTTGGGTCTCGGCTGCCTGTCTTTATCTTTGCGCTTTTTATGCATCCCGGTCGTCGGTAGTTCCGACGGCATGGTATAATTAAATTTTCTACCAAAATAATGTCGGGCGAAATCAAACCGACATTTAATAGTCCGTTTGTTAAACCTAGCACAAAACCGACAACCTGTGACGTCGTAGTCTGGGCCTAGGCAAGGAATACAATAAGAGTGAAAATCCTTATGAGGTATTTGCTTCCCACAAGAAATGCAATTATTAACTTTTTCTGACATCGGATTAAGGCAAGAAAAGTTTCCCCAACGGGGTACTTAGCTTTATTGAAGACTTCGGTCTGAAATTCGATTTGAAAATCTCAGGAGTCGGCCGACCGGCACTTGCGAACTGCTTCTGCTTCGGGCACCGCGCGGCAAGAAAGACTGAAGAAAATGGCGTCAGATGCATCTTGTATACCCCTGCTGCACTGACGTCAGGGTAGAAGCGACAGCAACCGATGCCGGACCAAGACTTTGGAATTCTGGCCGACTGTGGGACCACCTGACGGCAGGATAACCCAAGTGTGATGACTGCAGCAGTGTAACACGATGACCATCAACAGTGTGTGAAAGATGTACATACAAAATGTCCTAGAAGCCAAAAATCTCTTGCGCAGTAAATTCTGCACCACAATAGTCAGCAGTACACAACACACCACACTTCACCAAGTCAAACACAATACATACAATCCATCATATGTCGAGTTTCTAAAGATTAACTTGTCTAAACCTTAAAGACCTTCAAAATACAACAGTTACAAAGTGCAGTCAGCAAGTTAAGTCTACCTCCTCACACAACAAAGGGGGGGGTCCCAAAGGCAGAGACAGTGAGCCCCATTAGGCAGACATCTATGCAACTAAACATTTTATAGTTATAGGTGACTACTGCAAGACATATAGATGTACCTCTTACTAGGTGACTCTACTGCAAGATATACAGATGTACTGCAAGATATACAGATGTACCTCTTAATAGGAAGAGCAAGGAAAGAGTGACTTGTTAGTTGTCAGTCTGGTGATAGGATTAGTCAGACCACATGCACTCAAGTCCTTAATCAGAAAGTACTGACTGTCATATTACATGTGGTTGTCAGTGACTTGAGATGTACCTCCCTAGATTATATAAAGAGCCAAGGAGCTCTCAGACTGGTTGTCAAAGGCAGGTATGAGCCTAGCATTAAGCAGCAGTCTACCCTCTCCAAGGTTAATGCCATAATACAAGCAAAAAAAAAAAATACTTCAATAGTTGGCTTAGTTCTTAGCGTCATTCAAAGCGGGTCCAATATTTGTCAACCTGAGAGGATATGATCAACAGACCAAGCTGCTTTACTTGAGATGGCCTGCATCTGTCCCCTTTAGGGTTTTGTTACTGGTAGAGACATTGTCCATAGACGGTACCTTTTTTTTTTTTTTTTTTAGGGAATGCCAACCTGACAAACCTATCAATACAACAAAGCAAGGAAAGGAAAACATGAAGGTGTTGCTGATCAATGCTAAGAGCCTAAACAAGATAAGTACAGTTATGTACACTTACCATAAATGTAGATGTTCGAGTGTATTCACTGTTGCAGTCATTACATTTGGGTTATCCTGCTGGCAGGTTGCCCTCAGTTGGCCTGAATTCCAAAGTCTTGGGTCCTGCGTCAGTTGTTGTCGCCCCTTCCCTGACGTCAGGGGTGTAAAAGATGCAGCCAACGCCATTTTCTTCAGTTTTTCTTGTCCCAGATGTCAGGTGCCCCCAAAAGGGTATGCTAAATATATGTAAGTAGCACATACATGCATCAAAATAAACTTTACCTTCATCTATAAGCAAATACACCACATAGGTTGTATAGATCAGAGAAGGAAAGATAAGTTCCAGCAAAAATAAGGGGAATGATGGGTGGGTAACCTGGACTGCAACAGTGAATACACTCGAACATCTACATTTATGGCAAGTGTACACAACTGTACTATGTTCTTCGTGTTTCACTGTTGCAGTCATTACATTTGGGTAGATTCCCAAAGCTATGGATGGGAGGATGGAACTAAATAGCATTAGGGGTGGCTATAAGGCCCTGCAGAACTGCAGTGGCAAAGCCTGCCCTGGATTTAGAGTAAAGTGGCAGATTGTAATGTTTTGTAAAGGTATGCACTGAATTCCAAGTAGCAGCCTCTAAAATGTCTTTGGTTGGTACTCCCCTGAGAAAGGCTGCCAAAGTGGCTGCAGCTCTGGTTGAATGTGGCCTAATGTCCTTAGGCACAGGTTTGCCATGCTGCGAGTAGTAGAAACGAATGCAGTGACCTATCCACTTTGAAATAGTCTGCTTGGAGATAGCCTTTCCCTGTGATCCTGCAGCATATGCCACTAGTAATTGTTCTCTCTTTCTGAAAACTTTAGTTTTATCCAAGTAGAATCTAAGTTGTCTGTGTACGTCCAAAGAATGCAGAATTTTCCCCCCTTGTACTGTGGATTTGGATAAAAAGTTGGCAAATGAATAGTTTGGTTAAGGGCTACACTGGATACTACCTTAGGCATAAATGTAGGGTTTGTTCTCTGAGAGACCCTGTCAGGATAAAAAATGATAAAGGGTTCCACAGCCATGAGAGTCTGTAGCTCTAACACTCGTCTTGCAGAAGTTATTGCTAGGAGCAGAGCTGTTTTCCAAGATAAAAACTTTATATCTGCAGTAGAAGCTGGCTCAAAAGTTGGTAAGGTGAGTTTTTCCAAGACATAATTGAGGTCCCATGCAAGTGTTGGTGTTCTCCTTGGAGGCCTTAAATGTTTGGCTCCTCTGAGGTACTGCCTTAATAAATGATGAGAAAAAAGAGTGGTGGCTCTGTATTGTAATGAGCCGAAATGGCAGAGGCATGGATTTTAATTGATGAGAAAGATGGTCCTTTGTCCAGCATCTCAGTTAAGTATTGCAAAATCTGAGGAATATTTGGGACAGCTGTATCAGTTCCTTGAGCTTGGTTCCATGCACAAAATCTCTTCTATTTTCCAGCATAGGATTTTCTAGTACTAGGACTTCTGGCTTCTAAAATGACATCCATCACAGCTTTACTGAGAGGTGTGCTTTGTATGGCTACATTATCTGCCATGCTGCCAGGTTTAGGGTCCTGAGTTGGCAGTGCAGAATCTGACTGTTTTGTTGGGACAGATGATGAGGTATTTGAGGTAAGGTCCAGGCTGGGCATTGAGACAAGTTCCTTAAGATTGGATACCAGTACTAGCGTGGCCAGTCTGGGGCAATCAGAATCATTTTTGTTTTCTCCTGTCTAACCTTTAGGAGTACTTTGGGGAGGAGAAGCAGTGGAGGAAAGGCATATACTGATAGGTTTGTCCAGCTGAAAGATGAGGCGCTCACTTTCCATGCTTGTCTGTGATAAGTCCTTGTGCAGAATCTTTTTAGTTAATTGTTGTGAGGGGAGGCAAAACGATCTATGTCCGGGCGTCCCCATTTCTTTGTTATCATGCTGAAGACTTGTGGATCCAGGTGCCACTTGTGGGGATCCATGAGGTTTCTGCTTAGTTCATCTACCAGAGTATTTTCCTTTCCTGGCAGGAACTGTGCCTGCAGATGAACTTGGTAAGTCAATGCTGTGTCCCATTAAAGCCATGGCTAGTCTGCAAAGGGGGTAAGAGTGAGTGCCCCCCTGCTTATGTACCACATGACCGTGGTGTTGTCTGTCTTTTTCAGAAGTTGTCTCGGATGAATTAGGTCCTTGAAGGCTATTCAGGGCATTTTGAACAGCTAGCATCTCCTTTTGATTGATATGTAGATGCATTTGGTTTGCAGACCAGATGCCCTGAATACCTCTTCCTGCCATGTGGGCCCCCCCCAAGCATAATGTGATGCATCTGTCGTAAGGTTCTGCCTGGCTGGGGATATTGAGAATGGCTGTCCCTTGTTTTGGTGACAAGCCTTTGCCCACCATCGAAACTCCTGTTGCAGGCAGGGAATGAGAGAAATCATTGTTTCCAGGCTGTGGCAATGTTGTGTCCAGACACTTTTTAGGTACCTTTGAAGTTTCCTCATATGCAGTCTTGTATATGGAATTAGTAGGATGCAGGATGCCATGAAGCCCAAAGCCTGCAGAATTTTTCTTGCAGATAACTGGGCCTTTGCTGCCATTTCCTTGAAATATGTAGTCAGTTGCCTTTGTTTGTCTGGTGTGAGATAAGCCATCTGGGCAGTTGTATTTAAGCTTGCACCCAGGAATATTATCTCTTGTGAGGGTACTAGTTTTGATTTCTTTTCGTTGACTGTGTACCCTAGGCATGTTAAAAGTTTCTTCACAAATGCCAGATGATGTAGTAGAATGTCCTTGTTCTCTGCTTGAATGAGGCAGTCGTCCAAGTAAGGATATATTTGTATTCCTCTGTCTGCAGAAAGCAATTACTGGTGCCAGGCACTTTGTGAAGACCCTGGGTGCAGTAGATAAGCCAAAGGGCAGTGCAGAGAATTGGTAATGCTTTGAGCCAGCCTTGAATCTGAGGCAACTTCTGCATGATTGTCTGATTGGGACATGCAGGTATGCCTCTTTTAGGTCTAAAGTCACGAGCCAAGCCTTGCTGCCCAGCATGGGCAGAAGCTACTGCAAGGTCAACATCTTGAATTTGTGTATATCCAGGTAAGTGTTTAGAACAGATAGGTCCAGAATTCGTCTCCATGCTTTGTCCTTTCTGGGTACCAAGAACAGTCTTGAGTAAAATCCTTGTCCCTGCTCTTGCTGTGGCACTTGTTGAATAGCCCCCATGTGCATGAGAGATGAAACTTGTTTTTGAGCCTCTGCCCACTGATTTTTTGGCAGGTCTGGCCAACTGTTTGTCCTTGGCACGGCATGGAAGTGAAACTTGTAGCCTTGTGACACTACGTCTAGAACCCATTTGTCCTGGGTAATAATGTGCCAGTTCCGAGAAAAAAGTGCTAGTTTTCCCCCTAAGGGTGCTGCCAGAAGACAAGTGCTTGGTACAGGCAGGGGGAAGTCATTGGGACTGTTTCCTGTATGGTTGTGATTTGTCCTCTCTGCTTTTCGAGGTAGAAGCACCCCATTGCTTAGACCTGTACGAACCTTGTGGCTGGGATCTGCCCCTTTGAGGTCTGTCTGACACTGGAAAGTACCAATTCTTTGTAGGCCAGTGTCTGCTAAATCTAGGAGGCTGTACCTGTAAGAATTCCTTGACCGTTTGCATAGATTTAGCTTTGTCCTCCATTTTCTTTAACACCTCTTCTGCCTTAACACCAAACAGGGTATCATGCAGTAATGGAGCATCTAATAATTTTGCTTTGACATGATCAGGCAGATTTTGTTCCTTTAACCAAGCATGCCCTCCTAATGACAGAACCCTTAACAGCGGACTTGCAGGAGGCCTCTAGAGAATCAAAACCACATTGCAAAGTATGCTTTCCAACTTGTTCAACTGCATGCAATAAATCCTGCATTTCTTTGTTTTCTGCACATTCAGAATTTATCAACATTTTCTGTTTAAGCAGTGTCATGATATATTGCTGATATTTGAGCATATGAAAAGTACAGTTGTGTACACTTACCATAAATGTAGATGTTAGAGTGTCTTCACTGTTGCAGTCATGACTGTAGGGTTCTCCCCTGCCGGCATGCAGTCCTCGGTCGCCAGAATCCCAAAGTCTGGGTCCGGCATCGGCTGTTCAGCCATGCTCCCTGATGTCAGAGCGCCAGGAGTACAAAGCTGACAGCCGACGCCATGTTCTCCAGTTTTTCTTGCCCCAGATGTCAGGAGTTCCAAAATGAGTAAGGTCCCATACCCTTTGCAAATACACCTCAGAAGAAGGGTGAAAAAAGGAACCACACAAGAAAAAATAAGAGGGGACAGGAGGGAGGGAAACCCAGACTGCAACAGTGAAGACACTCGAACATCTACATTTATGGTAAGTGTACACAACTGTACTATGTTCATCGTGTTTCACTGTTGCAGTCATGACTGTAGGGTAGAATCCCAAAGCAGAATGAAAGGGAGGTGGTCAAAGTAGAGGGGGCGGCTACAAGGCCCTGCCAGACTGCAGAAGCAAAGCCTGCCCTAGACTTACAGTAGAGAGGTAGATTGTAGTGCTTGGAAAAAGTATGCACTGAACTCCAAGTTGCAGCTTCCAAAATGTCTTTGGTAGGAACTCCCCTGATGAAGGCAGCTGAAGTGGCAGCAGCTCTGGTAGAGTGAGTCCATATACTCCCTGGGATTCGCTTTCCATGGTGTGAATAGCAAAATCTGATTCCATGAGCAATCCATTTAGAAATGGTCTGTTTTGAAATGGCTTTACCTTAGGAACTTGAAGCATAAGAAACAAACAATTGCTCTGATTTCCTGATGTCCTTGGTTCTGTCCAGGTAAAAACGTAGTTGTCTGTGTACATCTAAGGAATGTAATTAGAAGTTATGTCCTTACCATAACGTTCCATGTGGAGTGTTCATCTCGCCTTTGTTCTTACACCTGGGTTCGGAGCCGATGCTCGGCTCCGTGTCGGCCGCTTGCAAGCTCTGCATCGAGAAGAAGCTCGAGACTAACCTAACTCCCACAATCCCCCTCTGCCTTTACCTCAGATCTAGTTTGCAAGCAAACCAGAAGTCAGAGAGAGAGCATATTCATGCAAAAACAAACATAACTGTACAAACACTTATCCATATATATATATATATATATATATATATATATATATATATATACACAAGATATACATATATATACAACCACTGCAAAAGCAGAAGCCAAATAATCAAGACCAGGCACCAAACTGTAATGCTCTTCCTGAGGGTGGGAGGGTGGGAATGAAGAACAAGCATAGATGAACACTCCACATGGAACGCTATGGTAAGGACATAACTTCTAAATGTGAGAGTGTTCAATCTCGCCGTTTGTTCTTACACCTGGGTAGCACCCCTAGCTCCATGTTCCTGAGGAACTCACGGGAGAACGTTCTTGAGCACAGTGGAACCAAAGGTTGCCCTGTCCCTAGAAACCCTGTTTACTTTGTAATGAGAGATGAATGTGTGTGGTTTAGACCAAGTAGCAGCTGCACAAATAGTGTCTAATGGTAGGCGAGCTGCATGAGCCAGGGATGTAGACACTGATCTTGTAGAGTGTCCCTTGGGTTTGACAGATAAAGTTTGATTTGAAGAATCATAAACTAATATAATGCAATCAGTTAGCCATTTGGAAAGGGTTCGTTTAGTAACTGCTACACCTTTCCTGCTGTCAGCAAAAGCTACAAAAGTTGATCAGATTTCCTGTGATCCTTTGTTCTATCCAAGTAAAATCTAAGTTGTCTATGGACATCCAACTTGTGTAACATATACTCCAATTTATTGGAGTGATTTTTGAAAAGGTAGGTAGTTCAATGGATTGATTAATGTTATTAATAGAGCAAACTTTGGGGAGAAAGGATGGATTAGTGCGAAGAGATACTCTGTCAGAGTGAAAGATCAGATAAGGGTGTTTAATGGAAAGAGCCTGAAGCTCAGATACTCGCCTAGCAGATGTAATGGCTACCAAGAAGAGGGTCTTCCACGACAAATACTTCAATGGACAAGAGGAGGCTGGCTCAAATGGAGGTAACATCAATTTAGATAATAAAAGGTTTAGATTCCAAGGAGATGTAGGAGTTCTAACTGGTGGTCTAATATGGAAAGATCCTTTTAAAAAGGCCTTACAAAATCTGTGAGCCATAATAGGTGCCCCACATTCTTCCACATGAAAGTTGGAAATGGCAGCCAATTGCACTCTTAAAGTGGCAGGAGAAGCTCCTTGGTGGAACAATTCTGTTAAAAACTCCAAGATCTTGTTTAACGGAGCTATGACAGGGTCCAAATGCTGTGTATTCCATTTACTAGTGTAGGTCTTAGTAGTGGAAGCTTTATGAGAAGCCACTAGTATATTCTGAACTGCAGGTGAGAGAAGATCAGACCTGGCTAAGAAGGGAAGCGGAGCAGCCAAGCTGCTAGATGGAGTGACAAGAGCGAGGGGTGGGGAACCCCTGACGAGTGGGTCAGTAGATCTGGCTCTGGGGTCCAGGATCCAGGGTCCCCGAATGCTGTGTGCCAGAAGAAAGGGGAACCAAATTTGACGAGGCCAGAATGGGGCAATGAGGATTATCGTCCTTTGCAGGTTGTTGGCTTTCTGCAGAAACTTTGCAATAAGGGGAAAGGGAGGAAAAGCACAGGAGACCCGGGGCCAATCGTGCACCAGCGTCCCTGGGGACTTCCCTGGAGGGGTAATAGGGCAAGGTAGCTCCTGCATTTGGCGCTCATTGAGACGCAAAGATCGCAGGAAGGCTGGCCCCACTTGCGAAAAATCTTCTTCGCAACTGACTGTTTGAGGGACCACTCATGAGGCAACAGGATTGCTCTGCTCAGCCTGTCGGCTATGACGATGGATGTCCCCCGGATGTGCATTGCGATCAGAAAGCGACCCGTGGACTCCGCCCATTGCCAGATTCTCATGGCCTCTCTGCATAGTTGATAAGACTTGGTTCCCCCTTGTTTGTTTATGTACCAGACTACGGACATGTTGTCTGTCTGAACTGCAATAGTCCCTAGAGGAAGAAGGGGAGCAAAGTGTTGCAACGCTAGAAACACTGCCCTCAACTCTAGAACATTGATGTGCAGATTGTACTCTAAATTGGTCCATTCGCCTTGGACTGTCTGTCCCTGAAAGATGCCCCCCCACCCTATCAGGGAAGCGTCCGTGGTCACCGTAGCTGTCGTGGGTAGCACAAATGGTCTTCCGCTGGAAAGGTTGCAAGTCTGAAGCCACCAGGCTAGGTGCGATTTGCATGTATTTGTGATCAGAATTTCGTGTGTCAGAGGTAGCTGTTGGAACGACCATTGTGCAAACAGTAGCTATTGTAGAACTCTCATGTGCAGTCTTCCCAATGGTATCGCAATGAGAGAAGCTGCCATGAGACCCAAAACCTTCAGAACCAGTTTTGCTGGGGATTTTCTGGATGACAGATGAAGAGATATGTGGCTTTGTAGTGAGGCTATCCTTTCTGGGGGAAGTCTTAGAATTAAATGATGCGATCCAATTCTGCTCCTATGAATGAGATATGCTGTGATGGCTGTAGTGAAGATTTTTCAAATTTACGGAAATTCCGAGATGAACACAAAGCTGTAGTGTGTAATCCCTGGCCTGAATCAGCTGACGCTGGGTGGTGGCAGAAAGGAGCCAGTCGTCCAGATACGGAAACACCTGGAATCCAGGCGTCTCAGGTGAGACGCCACCACTGCCATGCATTTGGTAAAACCCTGGGGCTGAGGTTAGACCAAAGGGCAGGGCTTGAAACTGAAAGTGGCTGGCTCCCAGCCGGAAGCGCAAGTGATCCCTGGACGGCCTGGCCATTTTGATGTGGTAGTAAGTGTCCTTCAGATCTATTGAGCACATCCAATCGTCCTTCTGTAAAAATGGAAGGATCGATTGAAGCGTGACCATTCAGAACTTTTCTTTCTTGACGAAGGTATTGAGATTGCTTAGGTCCAGAATCGGCCTCCAGTCCCCTGTCTTCTTTGGAACTAAAAAGAACCTTGAGTAAGTTCCGAATCCTCTTTGGTCTGCTGGGACTGGTTGGATGACTCTTTTTTCTAGCAGCTTTGAAATTTCTATAGCTGCAGGGTCTCGCAGATGGGGCGGCACATCTGGGAGTCTTCTCATTGGAATGGGGGGCACTAGGAAGGGTATTCTGTAGCCTCTGGTAACAACGCTTTTTACCCAGTTGTCTGATGTAAGATTTTGCCAGGCCTGAGGGTATAAAGCTAAGCGACCCCCGACTGCCTCCAGAGCAGGACAGTCGGGCCTCCTCTCAGGAGTGCTGGAAAGGTTTTCCAGGGGGGTATCCCTGTCACCTTGGTTTTATGGACCCCTCTGCCGCCAGGGCGGCGTCTTCCATCTCTGCCCCTCCTCTGCCTCTAGAGGGGCATCACCCTGTGTGCCTGGGAAAGATCCTTGGGGTTTTCAAACCACATTTTTCCACCGCTGTTGCCCTTTGGGGTACGGTCTGGATGGGGTGGAAAACGGACTCCGACAGCAGACAGAGTCTTTCCCTCCTGTTCACACCGGGTAAGGGTCTCCTTTACTTTGGGGCCAAAGAGAGTGGCACCGTCAAATGGGGTGTTAGTAAAGGAAGACTTGAAGGCTTCCGCAAATGAACATAAGCGCATCCAGGATTGTCTACGAAGAGCAATCGCTGAAGCTGCTGCCCTACTCGATCCTTCGGCTGCGTATGAGATCAGCCTCATGGACGAGTTTACAATGGATGTAAGTGTGTTGAGATGTGCTGTAACTTTCTCTGAAACAGCAGCATCTGTAGTACCCTGGAGGGTATCTCCCAACTCTTTGACTAGATCCCTCTGTAGTCGTGTGAAGTGGGTCAAATAGTTCAGGGATCGCATAGAAAAAGCCGCTGAACTAAAAAATGCGCTTCCCGTACCTGTCCATAGTCCTAGAATCTCTGTTAGGCGGATGGACAGATGAGGAAGATTCCGACATCTCCTTTTTCGTGGCCGCTGCCACCACCATAGCCCACTGGAACTCCCTTTGTTAGATAAGCCTTGTCTTGGGGTGCAGTAATATACTTATTAGGCTTTCTAGGGACTGGTTCCACCGTGTCAGGCGTCTCCCACGCCCTTCGAGCAATCAGCTCCATTAACTCATCGAAGAGCGGAGTGACCCAGGAGGAGGAAGGGCGAGCACCAAATGCCTTCAGCAAGACTGACTCATCCTCAGAAGGGGGGAGGGATTGCCAATCACCTCTCTGCTTTAGGATCTCCAAGATGTCAGAAAAAGAGACATCCTCTGAGGGTGACTTTGGGGACCCTTCTGAATCATCCAAGTCAGTGTCCGATGTCAATGATTCTTGTGGAAAATCAAAGTGTCTCCTCTTACACAATCTTTTCCTAGGGACTTCTTCGGGGAGCATCCGAAGAAGCCTCCGAGGAAGAGGGGGCACCCTCCAGGGGTGGCTGAGACACAGGTGCTCGACACTTAGATGTAGCCGTGGGTGCAGAGGAGGATAACGGTCCTTTATGGGGAGGAGAAGCTGTTTCTGCTGATGTGGTTGTCTGGGTAGACAACACCTTCCTCATGAGGTCGAAGGCCCCCGGGTCCCGAGTCGAGGTATCTCCCGGTTCCGAAGAAATGGGAAAAATCCCCGAAACAGGCACCGAAGGCATCGACCCCGAGGACGGAACCGAGTCGATCCGAGCCGAGGCCCCGAGAGGGAGCGCAGGAACCGAAACATCGGTCCCACTCTCGGTCCCGGAACCAAGGATGGATCTTCGGCTCCGAGACTCCGGTACCGGATCCGACGGAGTCGAGGTGAACGGAGCCGACCGAGAGAAGGATGGTTCTGGCACCGAGGGCTCCACAATCAGCAGATCAGCCTCTTCCGGCTCCGAAGACTGGACAGGTCTCGGAGGAGGAACAGATAGAGATAAGGGAAGGCCTTCAAGTCTCGACACCAATTGAGAGGAGACCGAGATGAGTTTGGATAAGGCCGTATTCTCCATTAACTTCTGCACCACGCGGTCTACATCTGTGTCGGAGAGGGGTCTGGAAGAGCGCATCGAAGGAATCGAAGATGGAGCCGACCTCAACAGTGTCAGGGAGGGAGCTCCGTCACCGGTTCCAAGACTCGAGGCTCGAAACTGACAACAGTTGAACACTCGGTCCCAAGTCTGTGGAACCGTGATCGAACTTTAACTGAAGAGCCCGGAGCCGATGACTTGGGCTCCGACGTCTTCGATTCCTTCGAGGATTTGGATGCCTGGTCTGAAGCATCCAGAGCCTCTTGAAAAGTAGGTTTTAAAGACCCTATCCATGAGTTTCCTGCGCCTATCTGTCATGTCCCTTCCACTGAATGAATGACAAATTGAACAGTCTTCTTGCAGATGGTGTGGGCCAAGACAGTAGACGAGGAACTATGGTTGTCAGTAACTGACATCTTTTGCCCACATTGGCAACGTTTAAACCCAGATTTAGCTTTCTCAGACATCTTAAGTAAAGCTAACAATAAGGAGTAAAAGTCAAGTCCAGTAGGTATGTCCAATCCGGTAATTTTGTCAAATCCAGTAAAAAGAATGTCTATCCGGTAGTCAATCCAGTAAAGGGTGGGATAGGCCCCGAGGGAAACTCTAATAAAGTTTAAAATAACTTTAAACGGAACCGAGAATTCCTCGAAACAGTATCACACACACACACAGTCACTAAATAACTTTTTGGAAAAAAATAATTCTTAAGAAATATAAGAAAAAATATTTAAATCTTAGCTTTAGGTGCTCGAGCTCGATCAAGTGATGCGAACGCTGCAGCGGCAAACTAGATCTGAGGTAAAGGCAGAGGGGGATTGTGGGAGTTAGGTTAGTCTCGAGCTTCTTCTCGATGCAGAGCTTGCAAGCGGCCGACACGGAGCCGAGGATCGGCACCGAACCCAGGTGTAAGAACAAACGGCGAGATCGAACACTCTCACATGATCCTTTCCCCTTTATTTTGAGGAGTGGGGATAAAAGTTGGCAAGTGAATAGTTTGATTTAAAGCCACTTTGGAAACCACCTTAGGCATGAAAGTAGGATTAGTCCTTAAAGACACCCTGTCTTGATGAAAAATAATATAAGGTTCTACAGCCATAAGAGCTTGCAACTCTGAAACTCTCCTGGCAGAGGTCAGAGCTAACAGGATGTCTGTCTTCCAAGATAAAAACTTGATGTCAGATGTGGCAGCAGGCTCAAAAGGAGGTAAGGTGAGCTTTTCCAAAACATAGTTGAGATCCCAAGCAGGAATGGGAGGAGATCTAGGGGGCCTTAAGTTCTTAGCTCCTCTGAGAAACTGTCTCATGAGCTGGTGGGAAAAGATTGGAGGGTCTGTATTATAATGAGCAGAAATAGCAGAGGCATGTATCTTTATGGAAGAGAAAGAGAGACCCTTATGTAAGAGGTCTGTCAGGTAAAGTAAACTCTTAGGAATGTTAGGAAAAAGAGGATCAGAATCCTGAGCCTGCATCCAGGAACAACATCTTTTCCATTTTCCTGCATAAGATTTTCTAGTGCTAGGACGTCTGGCTTCTAAAATGACATCCATAACCTGCTTGGGTAGGAGAGAATGATTCAAAGACCCTGGATTAACCAGGCCGCCAGGCTGAGAGTTTTGACATGGGAGTGTAGAACCTGACCCTGGTGTTGGGACAGAAGGTTCTGAGTTTGTGGTAAAACCCAAGGGGGCTCCAGACAAAGGTTTTTCAGTGTTGGGTACCAAAACTGTCGAGGCCAATTTGGGGCTAGCAAGATTATCATCTTGGGCTTGTCCTGTTTGATCTTTAATAATACCCGTGGAAGAAGAGGAAGAGGCGGAAAGGCATATCCCAAGAGGTTTCTCCAACTGAATGATAGTGCATCCACTTTCCAAGCTTGTTCGTGGAAAGTCCTGGTGCAAAAAATCTGTAGTTGATGATTGAGGTGGGATGCAAAGAGGTCTATGTGAGGACATCCCCAGACTGCAGTAATCATCTTGAATATTTCGGTGTCCAGCATCCATTCGTGTGGGTCCGAAAGGTTTCTGCTCAGACTGTTTGCCAGGAAGTTTTGCTTCCCTGGTAGAAACTGTGCTTGAAGGTCCAGATTGCAAGCTAGAGCTGTGTTCCAAAGATCCATGGCTAGTCTGCAAAGGGGATAGGAATGAGATCCCCCTTGCTTATGTACCACATAACTGTGGTGTTGTCTGTCCGTATCAGTAGTTGTCCTGGTTGTAGAAGATTCCTGAAGGCCAATAGAGCTTTCTGAACGGCTAACATTTCCTTTAAATTGTAATGCAGGTGCTTCTGATCCTTTGTCCAAAGGCCCTGCAGACAGTTGCCCTGAAAATGGGCTCCCCATGCATAATCTGAGGCGTCCGTGGTCAGTATCTGAGTGGCAGGAGGCAGACAGAAGGGTTTTCCTTTGTTTAGAGTACATGCCTTGGACCACCAAAGGAATTCCTTTTGAAGACAAGGCAGGACGGAGATCAGTATGTCTAAACTGTGGCAATGCTGAGACCATACACTTTTTAGGTACCACTGTATTTTCCTCATATGTAGTCTTGCATATGGTACGAGAAGGATGCAGGAGGCCATGTAATCCAAAGCCTGCAGGAATCTCCTTGCAGATAGCGGAGTTAAAGTTGCCAAGGTTTTGAAAGTTGAGGCCAGCTGTAATTGTTTTTCGTATGTCAGAAATGCCATCTGGGTTGTTGTGTTTAGAGAAGCTCCCAGAAAAATTATCTGTTGTGAGGGTATCAAATTTGACTTTTTTATGTTTACAGTGAATCCCAGGAACTTGAGAAGATTCTGAACAAACTCTAGATGCTGGAGTAAGACATCCTTGCTGTCTGCCTGAATAAGACAGTCGTCCAGATAAGGGTAAATTTGAATTCCCTTGAGTCTGCAATAAGCTACTACTGGAGCCAGGCATTTGGTGAAGACCCTGGGCGCAGTAGACAATCCAAAGGGCAGCGCAGAGAATTGATAGTGCCTCGATCCGGCCTTGAACCCGAGGTATTTACTGCATTCCTGCCTGATGGGAATGTGTAAATATGCCTCCTTTAAATCCAAAGTTACCATCCATGCATTTTTGGTCAGCATTGGAAGTAGCTGCTGTAGAGTAAGCATCTTGAATTTTGGTATATCTAGAAAAGTGTTCAAGACTGACAGATCCAGAATGGGTCTCCATGAATTTTGCTTCTGGGGACTAGAAAGAGCCTCGAGTAAAAACCTTGTCCCATCTCTGAAAGTGGAACTAGTTCTATGGCTTTCATAGCCAAGAGAGCTTCCACCTGGTTTAAGGCCTCTGACCACTGATGTTTTGGAAGATCTGGCCATCCGCTTGGCCTTGAAAGGGTATGAAAATGGAATTTGTAACCTCTTGAAACTACATCCAGAACCCACTTGTCTTGGGTTACATGAGTCCAATTTAGGTGAAAAAGAGAAAGTTTTCCTCCGAGAGGAGCTTCCAGGCAAGAAGTTCCTGCAGCCCAACAGAGGGAGTCATTGAGTCTGTTTCCTATGATCTTGCGACCTGTCCTCTCCTCCTCTAGGGGTGGAAGCAGTCCACTGTCTTGGTCTACAAGAGGCTTGCGTTTGAGGCCTTCCTCGGGAGCATCTGTATCTACCCCTCTGAGGCCTGTCTGAATTGGGAAAGGACCAATTTTTTGTAGGCCAATTCCTACTAAATCTGGGTGGCTGTACTTGTAAGAAATCTAACTGTTTGCATGGATTTTGCCTTGTCCTCCATCTTTTTAATCACCTCTTCAGCTTTAGATCCAAACAAAACATTATGCTGAACAGGAGCATCCAATAATTTAGCTTTTACTTGATCTGGCAAATTTTGTTCCTTTAACCATGCATGCCTTCTAATTCCAGAGGCAGCAGCCCTACAAGAAGCCTCCAAGGCATCAAATCCACAGTGTAAACCATGCTTCCCAACTTGTTCAGTGGCATGCATTAAGTCATGTAGTTCCTTATCATCTGCACAGGCGGAAATGGAAGTAAGCTTTTGTTTTAGAACAGACAGGAGAAATTGCTGGTATTTCAGCATATGAAACTGACAGTTTAAAGCCCTAATAGATAAAGTAGCAGAAGTGTACACTTTTTTGCCCCATCTTTCTAAAGATCTGGAATCCTTCTCAGTGGGAATGGGGGTTTTTAGCAGAAGCGGCCTTTACTCTTAGGACCCTGAGAAATGGTTTCAGGGTCAGCAGTAGGGTTCTTGTATAAAAACTGGTAGGAATCAGGAACCCTATAGTATCTGTCTGGCTTAACAGGAGCTGGAGGAAAAGAGTCAGGAGTTAAGTTAGCCTCCGAAAAAGCATCATCCACAATATCCAAAATAGGAGGAATAGCAAGGGGTCTATGTTGGGGAAGAAGAAGAAAATCCCTTCGTCTTTTCTTAGATTCCGAATACTCCTGTCCTTCCCAGTAGAAATGTTCCCTCATTTCATGCAAAGTTCCCCAAAAGAGAAATCCTCAGGGGGAGAAGCTGAAGGAATGGATTCCTCAGCATCAGAATCCTCATAAGGAGGGAAAGAATATTCCTGGTCAGAAGAAGAAACTGAAGAAACAGAAGCCTGATCAGAGGAGTCATAATAAACTTCCTGCCTTGGCCTTTTATCTGGAGGGGGATGTGAACCCCTAATCATAGTAAGTAAGTCCTCCGCCATCTTAAGTAACTGTTTCTGAGACTTGGGAGCCGGATCAGAAGAGGCCTGGGCTGCAGTCTTTGATTTGGAAGGAGTCTTTGCCTTTGGCTTTGCCTTTATTAGAAGCTGAGTAGGCCTGAAAACCCCTTCGGAAGCTGGTACCCATCCGAAGGAGCATTGTCCGAAGGTCCTGCAACAGAAATATTCAAAGGCCTAGTTGGCTCCTCGTGGGAGTCCGTTTCGGCTATCGGTTCCGAAATGGCCGAAAGGGGCTGCAAAAGTGCCTCACTGACGACGGCCGAACCTGAAGCTGCCTCTGCTTGTGCGATATCGTCTGATTTGGACCTCGGAGGCCTGTCTTTGTCCTTGCGTCATTTGTGAACTCCGGTAGCCGGAACTGTATCCGACGACATTTTGTAATTAAAACGCCTACCGAAGTAATGAAATGCAAAATCGTACCTTCGTTTAATAGTACGTTGACTGAATCTAGCACAAAACAGACAACTAGCTACGTCGAGGTCAGGGCCTAAGCAAGGAATACAGTAAGAATGAAAATCCTTATGAGGTATTTGCTTCCCACATGAAATACAATTATTAACTTTTTCTGACATCGGACTGGAGCAAGAAAAAAGTTTCCCCAACGGGGTACTTAGCTTTGAGTAGGAGAAGAAAGTCTTCGGACTGAAGTTTGTTTAGAAAAAATTGTCAGGAGTCAGCTGACCGGCACTTGTGAACTGCTATCACCGCATGGCAAGAACGACTGGAGAACATGGCGTCGGCTGTCAGCTTTGTACTCCTGGCGCTCTGACGTCAGGGAGCATGGCTGAACAGCCGACGCCGGACCCAGACTTTGGGATTCTGGCCAACCGAGGACTGCCTGCTGGCAGGGGAGAACCCTACAGTCATGACTGCAACAGTGAAACACGATGAACATCTGGCAATTTAAGGCCCTTATAACCAAGGTAGCAGATGTGTAAAACCTTTTTTCCCCATCTGTCTAGTGCCCTAGAATCTCTGTCACTGGGGGTAGGGTTTTTTGCAGTGGAAGCCTTGACCCCCTTGGGACCCTGAGAAATCATTTCTGGGTCTGCAGCAGGGTTTTTGAAAGAGAATTTGTGAAAGTCAGGAACCCTGTAGTATCTGTCTGGCTTAATAGGAGCTGGAGGTAAGGAGTCAGGGGTCAGACTAGACTCTGAAAATGCATCATCTACAATGTCTAACAAGGGTGGACTAGCCAGAGGCCTGTGTTGAGGTAGTAAAAGGAAGTTTCTGAGCCTTTTCTTAGATTCTGAAAAATCTTGGCTCGCCCAGTGGAAATGCTCCCTCATGGTATGCAAGGTTTCCCCAAAAGAGTAGTCCTCAGGAGGAGAAGCTAAAAGAATAGATTCTTCAGCATCAGAATCCTCATAGGGAGGTAGAGAATATTCCTGATCAGAAGAGGAATCAGAAGAAATGGAAACCTGATCTGAAGATTCATAGTCTGTCTCTTGCTTAGGCCTCTTATCAGGAGGGGGATGGGAACCCCTGATCAAGCTAATTAAGTCTTCGGCCATTTTGAGCATCTGTTTTTTGGGTATGGAGGCCTGTCCATGAGGCTGTTGAACTAGTTTCTCTGTCTTTAAAGGTGCTTTAGTCTTTGCCTTTGAAGCTGAAGTCGTTTAAATATATAATTGTTTAGGTCTGAATGCACCCTCAGAGGCCAATGCCTGCTCAGCAGCTCTGGACCCATCTGAGGGAATGGTCTCCGAGGCTCCAATACTTTGAGCTTCTAGCGGCCTTATCGACTCCACGTGGGTAGAGGTAGTGGCCTGCAACTCTGAAGTAGCGGGTGTCAGGGGCTGCGAAAGCGCCTCACTGAGAACCCGGCGAACCGGCGACTGGCTTAGGAGAAGCCTCTTCGTCGGTTTTGGACCTTGGTAGCCTGTCTTTTTCTTTGCGTTTTTTGTGAACTCCGGTTGTCAGACGGCTATCCGACGACATTGTACAATTAACTCTTCGGCCAAAATAGTTTAATGCAAAATCGTACCGACGCTTAATAGTGTGTTGGTTAAATCTAACACAAAACCGACAACTAGCTACGTCATGGTCAGGGCCTAAGCAACGAATACAGTAAGAATGAAAGTCCTTATGAGGTATTTGCTTCCCACAAGAAATACAATTAACTTTTTCTGACATCGGACTGGAGCAAGAAAAACAGTTTCCCCAATGGGGTACATGGCTTTTAATGAAGACTTCGGATCTGAAATTCGAACACGAAAATCTCAGGAGTCGGTCGACCGGCACTTGCGAACTGCTTCTGCTTCGGGCACCGCGCGGCAAGAAAGACTGAAGAAAATGGTGTTGGCTGCATCTTTTATTCCCCTGACTACCTGACATCAGGGAAGGGGCGACAGCAACCGACACACGACCCAAGACTTTGAAATTCAGACTGACTGAGGGCAACTTGCCAGCAGGATAACCCAAATGTAATGACTGCAACAGTGAAACACGAAGAACATCTCCACACTCCACAATTCCTTACCACCCCGAAGGACAGACATCTGGGCAATGACTCAGACATGGTTTAAAATGGTGAAAAGTACTCCCAACTGTGCATAGATATGACTTCCACACATTTAAACCCGCTGCTGCACAGAAGGGAATAATGTGGAGATATTTCAGTCTTCATCCAGGAGAGATGCACAAAGCTGGTAAAGCAGTGTGATATAATAGATGTTCCATGTATCCAAATAACAATCAGAAAGGTCCTGTACCATATATTAGCTAGCTATAGAATTAATATAGGATGTTAAACTCTGTACTAAAAGCAAAACCATCTTCTTAGGTGATCTAAACTATCCAACTAAAGACTGGTAAACCTAGAACACCACTCGTGCAAAAGCACAGTGATTCCTGGAGTAATGCCATGGAATAATTACTCAAAATGCCCACTAGGGGTATCATCTTGGATTCAGTCCTTATTAATATGGGGGGCATCATGTACTATCCCTTGCATATCTTTTCTACTTGTTAGATTTGGTGGCTCCTTCAAAATATGGGGTCACCTTCAAAATAAATGAAACTAGAAACCCCTTTCAACCAATATCTTCAAAAATTTCTTTAAGACAAAATACCTACTTCTAAGTGATCCCCATCAAGCACAGTTAACTCTGCTAAATACAAGGAAATGTACACCACCACACTATACCAGCAAGAAAAAAGCTTGCACGGATGCAGTAGTACCTTGAAGGAACACGCTCAAG
Organism: Protopterus annectens; assembly: GCF_019279795.1. NCBI lineage: Eukaryota > Metazoa > Chordata > Ceratodontiformes > Protopteridae > Protopterus > Protopterus annectens. Next base: position 307,322,713 of record NC_056747.1, on the reverse strand, counting down.
GCAAACCCCCAGAAACAGCCCCTCATGGTGGGACCAAAATATCAACAAGCTTTACAGTAGGGACCGAATTCTGACTGAAAGAAAAGCAGTTCCCAGAATAATAGAGCCCTCATCACTGAAAAACTCAGGAGCTTAAAATCCACTAAAGCCAAGTCAAAGATGATCACAAGGTCTTTTCAGTTACATTTATAGTTTCAGAAGCACAATGCAGCAATGTGCTGACTGTGACCTATGTTATCTACAATGAAGATGCAGTGAACCTGCTAGCTGATAAATTCAGCTTACACTTCACCCCTCTCTCCCCTCAGTCTATCCACAAGATATACTTGAAACAGACTCACCTCCAGCTATCATACAATGCCAAGTGCTGGAAGGGCTACTAAAAGCTACAAATACTGCATCAATGTGCCCTGACAATATCATTGTATGAATGTTAAATAGCATGATTTAGCCACCACCACCACCTCACCCTCAAAATACAACACTGCTCAACCTCAGTACAGGTTTTGTACCAAACTAATGGAGAAGAACTTCATCCCCATGCATAAGGGAGGATCTTTCACACACCCAAGCAATTACAGACCTATATATCTGACAAGCCCCATATGCACAGCCAAGGAAAAACTTATCATGGAACTAATCAATAAGGACAATGGAGCAGTCTGAGCTTGGATTTATCAAGAGCAGGTTATGATAGAAGAAAAAAACCAACAGGTTGATTTAAAGTTCATCAAAGCAATGGATAAAGGTATACTGTACACACTGTATACCTCAACATGGCCAGAGCTTTTGACACAAGACCCCAGTAAGGCATAGTAGAAAAGCTGAATAAACTGGGAATAAACCCTTACTTCACCCCACTGGATTGCCAACTGGCTCATAAATAGGATGCATGGGATCAAAATAGGAGAAGCTACATCAAAAAAGATACCAGTTGAGTTCCCCAGAGATTTACTGCTCTCCTGATTGGCATCTACTTACTTGAAGTAAAAGCCAATACCAAAGGGCTCTGGCTGAGAGTTTGCAGATGAATGCAAGCTAAGAGCAGTCACTGAATCCCCAAATGACTTAGCCAAGCTGCAGGAAGTCTGCCCCAAACAAATAACTGATGCCAGAATCATGAAACTAAATGTCAAAAATGTATTAGTGTATCCTTTGTTAAACAGTCTACCTCGGATAACTACCATACTAAATATGCCCCTAAGAGCTGGCTCAGTTATTTGAGATTTGTGAACTTTGGGAACACTTACCTAACTTTCTTAGGACAGTGGACATATGCATGGATTATAAACAAAGGGGGATGCTGTCTAGATCTAGAGATGTCACTCCTTCCCTTTATCTATGATTAACTTAATGAGGGCTGAATAATATTCTCCTATGGCATGTATCTGTCCAGGCACATGCAAAAACCAGAATGCCTACAGCTATACCTTACTAATGAAATACAAGACTTAAACAATATGTCCTGCATAGAAGGTAGGGGATACAGAGTATATTTAGAGGGCTTGGAGTCAAACTGCTAAGAGGTGACCTGCGTCTGGCATACCAGGCTTCCTCCAACCTCTTACTGATGAACTTACTGTACATCAAGTCAAATGGTATCAGAAATACTACGCCCAGGGTCTCAATCTCTTCTACATTAACAACAGAATTGCTTTGAAGGGCAAATACATCTCACAGAAGATGCCACTGATCTGGAACAGACTCCCCATCCATGTGAAACAAAGCCCTGCCCCTATGCAAGCACAATTTGGATCTATAGACGGGCAATAGAAAATCTACCAAAGGACTTCACCTTGTACAACAAACTTGACATGGACAAAGACTGCTCCTAAATGCTTTATCCCACACATGGATCCCCTTCAAATTATCTATGGTATGATCCCAGTTATTTTCACTAGAAATAATAAATAATCATATACTATGGGATGGGTAAGACCAACCAACATTTAACAGGAAAAGTTAACTCAGGTACCAAAAGGGAAACTGCAAAGGCTTAAAATGGCCCACAAGGACAGCTAACCTAGTACTTAACTATGAACAATGCTTTACAGTTTTGTTTTTCCTTTACAGGAGTACCTGTGGAAGAAGCTGACTCAATGGAGGGGCGTCTATCCAGTCAAATTGGTCCCTTATCTCAGCTAGCCCCACAGCGAATTGCTCAGCCCTAAAGGTGTTCCTCTGGGCCCAGAGTGGCCAGGAACAGTCAAAGAGGATATGGCTGAAAAGATATGGCTGAAAGGACTACACCAGAGGAAGTCAGAGATAAAGAAGTCATCTGAAGAATGACTGCTGGCCACTAGAGTCATGTACCATTGGCTAAGGCAAAGACTGAGCCTGCGGAATCAGCAAGGGTTCTTTGGCAAGTCTTAGCTTTCTAGGAACTACAGAAGCTGGACTAGTAGGGGCAGGGTAAGTTATCCATGCAGCGACTTAAAAGGATGCTTCTGATGCTGTCAGAAACGGACTGAGCACGTCAGAAGGTAAGTTGCCAAAGGGCTTGCATAAATAGCACACACACACACACACAGACACACAGGCACGCACACAGACACACAGGCACGCACACAGACACACAGACACACAGACACACAGGCACACAGACACACAGGCACACAGACACACAGGCACACAGACACACAGGCACACAGACACACAGGCACACAGGCACACAGACACACAGGCACACAGACACACAGGCACACAGACACACAGGCACACAGACACACAGGCACACAGACACCACACACAGACACCGCACACAGACACCGCACACAGACACCGCACACAGACACAGCACACAGACACCACACACAGACACCACACACAGACACCACACACAGACACACACACACACATACAGACAGAAGTACACTAAATTTCCTGTCAGAAACCTCTTTAGAATAAATTTAGCCTGACAGAAAAAATGCATGGTAAATTTATTAGTGTGAAAAGCAGCACTACATCACATGCAATATTCCCTGCCTAAATAAACTTTCCCACACAAAAGTTTTTCTGAATGCTGAAACGTTGATAAAAGCCATACATTTCTTCATAAATGAAGTCTCCAAATTAGTAGAGGCTACAAAAAATAAATTAGCAGTCACTGAGGGAGCACTTTAAGCAGCACTGTATTTCTTCAATATTGGGTCAGAACCACTAAAGCAAAAAAGGCTTCTTTTATTTGCTCCACTATACATACACACAAATTAAATTCTCTGTTGAAGGGGTTTCCTGAATATGACCTATCTGCCATAAAGGTGCTGGCTGCTGCTCTTATGAAGCCTCTGAACTGCTTCTTCATGAGACGGCAAGAAAATACTGAAAATTTTCCACTAACTACTGATTTTCCATTCTGAGGGCTGTCCAATCAGCAGTCAGAGTAAACTGTGGGAAAGTGTCAGAACTTTTAGAAGCTGGCTGGTTGCGTCTTGGGCAAGACACAATCCACATAAAGGCTACTGCAGTATTGGGAATGATTATCATCATCACTGTGTAACACTTCAGTTTTCTTATGTTGCACTGCATATGCATATGGTATAGTGCAAGGGAGGGGACAGAAGATAGCATTTCCTTAAGCAACACAAATCGCCCCCTGGAAAAATCAGAGAATCAAAAATACAGAATGGTAAAACTCTCAATACACACACTTTGCCAGTTAACACTTCTGTCCAACTTGGACTTCTTCAAAACCAGGTTTGTCCGATTTTAACTACTTCAGAACTGAGTTTGTCCTACTTAAGCAGTCTCTCTCTTTATATCTGTGTGAACAGTGGAAAATATAAAATGCTAATGTCTGACATTACTGGAAAACAGATTAAGTGATTTAGCAGACAATTTAAATTTTTCAATCAACAGGGTGAAAATATGTGGAATATGAGGGATGTTTTGCTAAACTCTGGACAGTTGAAATGCAAGTTTAGTTGAAATGCAAGTTTAATGGAAATATTAATGTTCCTAGTACAAGCAAGTATACCCTTCAACCGTCTGGAGTTTTGCAGAACATCCTGATTTCTCAAACTTAACTCTGTCCCATGTAAAATATCTTAAATATGGCCTTACTGAGCACATCCCAATAGAAAGTCTAAACACTTAAAACTAAAGTGTCTGGAATTCTTTCTATGTTTGATTTACAGTGGGCATGCTAACAGTGTCTCCTATCAGCGATCTCACTTTTGTATGCTAAGAACCATTTATTGTACAAATGTAAATAAACCACATTTTAAAGATAAGTGAAGTTTTTCTTATTAGGCCTCTCTATTCAAAAAAGGACAATACTTCACTCGTACATTTTTTTAATGAAATAGTATAAGCACTCAAACTAGATGTGTATAAAGCATATTACCATTTTAAAATCTAATTAAAGTGCATATAACTTACCTCCACATTTTCACCTGACTTGTACCAAGACCACATCACACTAGGATAACTGGAACTTTTGCAGATCAATACCACCTTCTCACCCTCATTACCATTCTCAGATGCTTTGTAAGCAGTCACATGAGGAGCAGCTTTAAAAGATTAAGAAACAATGAATAAATAAATCTACAATTTCTCTCATAATAAATTTTGCTTTTTAATTTGCTATATAAATTGACCATTGCGTCTGAGGCCAAGGACCATGAATCCATTACATGCATTAGATTATTTCATCTGTACCATTTCTGAAACTGTCACCCTCTTTAATATGAAATACACCACTGAATACCTTTTAAGACCATTTGCGTATGTCAGTGCTTCATATCAGTGCCCATATTTTTTAATCACCTAGATCTTTAACCTAATTTGATCTTATGCCAATACTGCAATGCAACCCAAAGCCTTCCTTGACATGGTCCTCTCCCCAGTAAGCAGGCATTTGGATAAAAGTAATTCAACTAATGCTTCAGTACATCTTACTGTTCAAATGGAATCCTTCTGTCTTTATAGTGAAAGAAAATGGTAAAGTTCAAATAAGAATGCCTTCAGTTTTTCTTCACTCAACATGGTCAGTTGAGACATCTACCACAATGCAAAGTCCAAATTTATATGATTACCTAACTATCCCATTCATACGAAAAAGGGATAAAATATGCACATGCACTTCAAATTCATTATATAGTTATATCTATACTGATTCTATTTTCTACGCTAGTATCACAAAATTACATTTTTAGAGAACAGGAATGCATTTTGTGTAAATGACAACAGTGGTAGGTAATTCATGGGGGGTGGGGTGGATTCAGAAATATAGTTTTTTTTTTTTTACTTGGGTTCAAGGAATGCGGACAACTACTTATGCATCTGGAATACATGTTTTTATAATCAAGTGCTAAAAAAAATTTAAAGGATGCAAATGTAACCTCATTCCATTAAACTACTTGAAAATAAAACACAATCTCATGATACTAACTGCTAAAGTGCTAAGCATCTCTGAATATTTTCCCCATGGCTTGGGAAAAGCAGCCAGCAGTAATCATCTTGGAATACTGGTAAGGGGAGGAGATAAATGGCAGTGAAGGTTCACTATAAACAATTGAAAGTGACATTTCTGGAAGAATAAATGAGGGGATAAATACACAGACATGGACAAGATCTGAAAATTATTGTAAAAGCTAGAAAAAACATTTACACGCTTTACAAGAAATCATGATGCTTGAAGTGGCAGAGCTGCAACAGAGGCACCTTACATTTTGCTGTAAGAGAAAAGTACAATTGTGTACACTTACCATAAATGTAGATGTTAGAGTGTTATTCACTGTTGCAGTCATTACACATTTGGGTTATCCACCTGCAGGTAGCCCTCAGCTGGCCTGAATATCAAAGTCTTGGATTCCTGCTTCGGATGCAGTCTCTTTTTCCATGACGTCAGGGGTATAAATCTTGCAGCTGACACCATTACATCATTTTTTCTTGCCTCAGATGTCAGGTGCACCCATAATGGAAAGCAATTATATGTTAGGTTACACCTCCAACAAAAAGCCAATAAACCAGAAAGCTGAAATACACTAAACAAGCAAAGTATAGCCAAGAGAAGCCAGGGAGCTGGAAGGAGGGTAAGCAGGACTGCAATAGTGAATATATTTTAACATCTACATTTATGGTAAGTGTACACAACTGTACTATGTTCTTCGTATTTCACTGTTGCAGTCATCCCATTTGGGTAGATTCCCAAAGCTAAGGAGGGGAGGAGGAATTTAGATAGCATTAGGACCAGCTATAAGGCCCTGCAACACTGCAGTGGCAAAGCCAGCTCTGGATTTAGAGAAAATTGGCAAATGGTAATGCTTGGTGAAAGTATGTACAGAACTCCAGGTAACAGCTTCAAGGATGTCCCTGGTAGGGACACCACTGAGAAAGCTTGTACAGGTAGATGCAGCCCTGGTTGAATGTGGTCTAATCCCCTGTGGAATAGGTTTTCCATGGTGCTTATAGCAGAAATTAATGCAATGGCCTATCCATACGGAAATGGTTTGCTTTGAAATAGCCTTCCCCTCTGCCCCTGCAGCAAATGCCACCAGCAGTTTTTCAGATTTCCTTTGACGTTTATTCCTGTCCAAGTAAAATCTAAGTTGTCTGTGCACATCTGAGTGCAGTATCCATTCCGCTTTGTTCTGTAGATTAGAAAAAAAGTTTGGCAAATGAATGGACTACTTAAGAGCCACACTGGATGCTATCTTGGGCATGAAGGAGGGACTGGTCCTGAGGGACACCCTGTCCGCATGAAAGATGATGAAAGGCTCCACTGCCATAAGGGTCTGTAATTCAGATACCCTTCTGGCTGAAGTGATTGCTAAAAGGAAGGCTGTTTTCCAGGAAAGGAATTTTAACTCTGCACTAGCAGCTGCCTCAAAAGGAGGAAAAGTGAGTTTTTCCGATACAAAGTTAAGGTCCCAGGCTGGAGTTGGGGCACTCCTGGGTGGTCTTATGTTTTTGGCCCCTCTGAGGAACTGCTTGAGCAGTGGATGAGAGAAGAGGGGTGGTTCTGTGTTGTAATGAGTTGAAATGGCTGAGGCATGAATTTTGATGGAGGAAAAATAAAGGCCCTTGTGAAGCATCTCAGTTAAGTAGTGAAGAATCTGAGGTAAACTGGGTGCTGCTGTACCCACCCCTTGAGAGTGGTTCCAAGAACAGAATCTTTTCCATTTTTCAGCATGAGATTTTCAAGTACTAGGCTTCCTTGCCTCCAAAATAACATGCAACACTTGTTTACTGAGGGATAGTAATGGAGAGATTATGTAATTAGCCAGGCTGCCAGGTTCAGGGTTTGAAGCTGAGGGTGCAGAATCTGGCTCTCCTGCTTTGACAGCAGGGTAGGGGTCTGAGGCAGGTGCCAAGGAGCCAGCAGTGACACACTGTGCAAGAGGGGGTACCAGTGTTGGTGTGGCCAATCTGGTGCAATCAGTATCGTCCTTGGTTTGTCCTGTTTGATCTTTAGTAGTACTTTGGAGAGTAGATGCAGAGGAGGAAAGGCATAAACCGATAGATTTTTTCAGCTGAAGGACAGAACATCCACTTTCCAAGCTTGCTTGTGGGGAGTCCTTGTGCAGAATTTGTGCAATTGGTAGTTCTGGGGGGGAGGCAAACAGGTCTGTACCTGGGCACCCCCATTTGTTTATCAACATGTTGAAAGCCTTTGGTTCCAGTTTCCACTCATGTGGGTCCATGAAATTTCTGCTTAGTTCGTCCGCCAGTGTATTTAGCTTTCCTGACAGGAATGGAGCCTGTAGATGCACTTGGTAGCTCAAGGCTGTGTTCCACAGAGCCATGGCTAGTCTGTAGAGGAGGTAAGAATGGGTACCCCCCTGCTTGTTTATGTAACAGTGGTGTTGTCCGTCTTTACCATTAATTGTCCTGGAAGAATGTGGTCCTTGAAGGCTGTCCGAGCATTCTGTACTGCTAACATTTCTTTTTGATTGATAAGCAGGTGCATCTGACTTGGGTTCCATTTTCCCAGAATGCACTTCCCTGCCAGGTGAGCCCCCCCATGCATAGTCTGATGCATCTGTTAGGGTTTGGGCCACAGGGGGTAGAGTGAATGGTAGTCCCTTGTTTTGGTGGCAGGCCTCTGCCCACCAAAGGAACTCTAACTGTAGGCAAGGGTATGATAGGAATCATTGCTTCTAGATCCTGAGAATGTTGACACCATAGGCTGTTTAGATACCATTGAAGTTTCCTCATATGCAGTCTTGCACATGGAATTAGTAGAATGCAGGAGACCATGAACCCCAAAGGCTTGCAGTATTTGCTTTGCAGAAAGCAGTGTTTTTTTGCCATTAGTATGAAGTAAGTTGTCAAATGAATTAGTTTATCTGGCGTGAGGAAAGCCATCTGGGAAGTTGTGTTCAAACTTGCTCCCGGGAATATAATTTGTTGACGGGGTACAAGATGCGATTTCTTTTCGTTTATGGTGTACCCCAGACAAGTTAGCACCTTTTGTACAAATGCCAGATGATTCAAAAATAAGTCCTGGATTTCTGCCTGAATTAGACAATCGTCCAGATATGGGTATATTTGAATATTTCTTTGCCTGCAAAATGCAATGACTGGAGCTAGGCACTTTGGATAATCTACTGCGCCCAAGGTATTCACAAACGGCAGTGCAGAGAACTGACAATGCGTGTAGCCTGCTTTGAAGCGTAGGTATCATCTGCAAGATTCTCCGATTAGGATGTGCAGGTAGGCTTCCTTTAAATCCAGTGTTACCAACCAGACATCCTTGCCTTGCATAGGAAGCAACTGGTGAGGAGTTAGCATCTTGAATTTTGGAATCACCAAAAAGGTGTTTTAGGACAGAAAGGTCCAGGATAGGACGCCATGAGTTGTCTTTTCTGGGTACCAGGAAAAGTCTTTAATAGAAACCTTGTCCCTTTTCCTCTTCTGGTACAGTTTGAAAAGCCTTTATGCTTAAGACAAAGTACTTGCTTTTGAGCCTCTGCCCACTGATTTGGGAGTAGATCTGGCCAATAACATGTGAAAGTGAAATCTGTATCCTTGGGAAACTATATTTAAAAGACAACCAAACACAGCTTCAGAGATAAAGCCAATAGATATCCAAGGACCAAATGATGGAATACGCTAGGATGTAGAACCTTCTTTATTAACGCATATATTTCCAACAAATAAAACACCAAATGCAACTTCTTCAGATAATCAAAGCACCTGAATGTTTAGTTTAAATACACAAATAGTTGATCACATGTTGTTCCAATTAACGAGTTAAAGGAATATACATTAAAAGTACTGTGTACTTAAACAATGAAACATTTTTATCTGGTTGAATAAAAACATATATATCCACAAAATAAAACCATATGTTTTTAAAAAACATTTGATGTGTCACAAAAATACTACCATAAATAAAACCAAATATGTTCTTAATAATCTAAAAAACAATTAGAAAGTCCTCTGAATGTTAGAATTTATATGTCTATACTATACTAGCCTTAAGTTTAAGTATAGGCTTGATGGAAATATAGTCATTTAAGCCTGGTTTCTTGTTGGAATCCAGGGAGATCTGCCAATGGGTCTCCCTTTGTTCCAACCTGGCCTGCCATGGTCCCCCCCTAGGGTCCTTGTCTATGCTTTCCAGGACAAAAAATCTATATCTGGCTGTAGGACATGTCAATGTATGTTTGTACAAAGCATTGTTGATGTTAGTTTTTTGCACATCATACATATGTTCATATATCCTGCGCTTGAGAGTGCGCTCTGTTTTGCCCACATAGTATGCTGGGCATTATGTGCAGATAGCCAGATATACCACCCTTTGACTGTTACAGTTGTAATATTCTCTTGCTTTGATAACTCTATTCAAAGCTGTAATGGTAACTTGTTCGTCCTGTATGATATAAGAGCATTGTGAGCAAGTACCACATTTATACGTACCCTTACGTGTACGTGCTGTTTTATTCTGGATGGGGGCATGTTCCAACAAACTTTTGATGTTTTTACCCCTACTAATTTTTTGCCAATAGATATCCAAGGACCAAATGATGGAATACGCTAGGATGTAGAACCTTCTTTATTAACGCATATATTTCCAACAAATAAAACACGTTGCCAAATGCAACTTCTTCAGACAATCAAAGCACCTGAATGTTTAGTTTAAATACACAAATAGTTGATCACATGTTGTTCCAATTAACGAGAAACTATATTTAAAACACATTTGTCCTGGGTAATGAGTTCCCAGTTTTTTGCCTGCAGAGCAATCTTTCCCCCTAAAGGAGCAGTCAATTGAGAAGTGCTTGGAAATTTTAAAGTTAAGTCATTGAGACAGCTTACCATAGGGGGAGTCTTACTACTCCCTGATTTGGAAGTGGGAGCCCCCCACTGCTTAGTAATGTGCATACCCTGGGACTGAAGCCTGGGTGCTCTGCTGGTTCTGGGTTTGGACTGAGAAGGCCTGGAAGAGGCAGGAAAGGACCAATTCTTAAGAGGGCCAATGCCTACTAAATCTTGGAGGCTGTACTTGTAGGAAATCTTTAACAGTTTGCATAGATTTAGCTTTTTCCTCCATCTTTTTAAGAACTTCTTTGGCTTTGTTGCCAAACAGGCGGCCCTGATTTAAGGGAACATCCAGCAATTTAGCTTTAACATGATCTGGCAAAGATTGCTCCTTAAGCCAAGCATGCCTTCTAAGTACAGACCCAGTGACAGCAGCCATGCAAAATGCCTCTAGTGAATCAAAACCACATTGCAAAGTATGTTTTCCAAACTGTTCAGCAAAATGCATTAAAATCCTGTAAATCCTTATTTTCAGCACAGTCCGGAATCAACATCATTTTCTGTTTAAGAAATCCAATAATATGCTGCTGATACTTTAGCATATGAAACTGGCAGTTTAAGGCCCTAATAGACAAGTTAGCAGACGTGTATACCTTCTTACCCCATCTATTCAGCGCCCTGGAATCTCTATCAGAGGGGGTAGGATTTTTGGCAGTAGTAGTCTTAATGCCCTTGGGTCCCTGTGAAATGGTCTCAGGATCTGCAGTTGGATTTTTAAAAGTAACTTGTCAGGAACCCTGTAATATCCATCAGGTTTTCTGGGAGCAGGAGATAGAGTCAGGGGCCAAGCTAGATTTTGAAAAGGCATCATCAACAATGTCTAGTACAGGAGAGCTAGCTAAAGGCCTGTGCAGGGGCAGAAGTAAGAAATCCATAAGCCTCTTTTTAGAATCAGAATAATCCTGGCTTTCACAGCGAAACTGCTCCGTAAGAGTATGCAAAGTTTCACCAAAAGAGAAATCCTTGGGGGGGGGGGGGGGACACAGAGGGAATAGAGTCCTCTGCATCAGAATCCTCATAGGTAGTTGAGGGTAAATCCTGGTCATCAGAGGAAACAGAAATTTCAGAATCCTGGTCATAAGTATCATAAGCAAAATTTAGTCCTAGGTCTCAGAGGGGGAAGGTTGGCTTCCCCTGATTAAAGTAATAAGGTCTTCAGCCATTCTTATCATTTGTTTTTTAGGCATAGGGGCCTGACCATGCAGTCTAGATGTCGGTTTTCTAGGCATGGTTCGGGTTTTAGGCCTTGAAGAAGAAGATGGTGTCAGTTTAATATGCAAGTCAGTAGTCCTGAATACACCCTCAGAAACTGGTGCCTGCACAGAGGCTTCGGACCCATCCAAGGTAGAGACATCCACAGGTTCCACAGTTGAAGCATCTCGTGGCATACCGGACTCCGAATGGGTCTCAGTAGAGGTCTGCAAATCTGAAGTAGCGGGCATCTGGGGCTGTAAAAGCACCTCACTGAGTACCGGCGAACTAGCGACTAGCTTAGGAGAAGCGTAGTCGGCTTTGGACCCAGGCGGTCTGTCTCTGTCTTTATTTTTGCGTTTTTTCGGAATGTTGGTAGTCGGGTGGCTTACCGAAGACATATCTGGATAATTGAACCAAGTACTAAAATATTTAGAAGTGTAAATATAGAGGACGAACAGTTTGTTGCTTAAATAAGGCACAAAACAGAGAGTGAGGTACATCGTGGTCAGGGCCTAAGCAAGGAATACAGTACGAATGGAAATCTTTGAGGTATTTGCTTTCTACAAGAAATACAATTACGGACTTTTACGGACATTGGTTTAGAGCAAGAAAAAGTTTCCCCAACGGGGAACTTAGCTTTAGTTGAAGACTTCGGTTCTGAAACTCAAAAACTAAAATTTCAGGAGTCGGCCGACTGGCACTTGAGAACTGCTTCTACTTCGGACACCGCACTGCAAGAAAGACTGATGTAATGGCGTCTGCTGCATGCTTTATACCCCTGACTACCGGATGTCACTGAAGAGACAGCAACCGACGCAGCACCCAACCAAGACTTTGATAATCAGGCCGACTGAGGGCTACTGCAAGCAGATAACCCAAATGTGATGACTGCAACAGTGAAACACGAAGAACATCTGCAGTGGCAAAACCAGCTCTGGATTTAGAAAAAACAGGCATGTGGTAATGCTTGGTGAAGGTATGTACAGAGCACCAGGTAGCAGCTTCTAGGATGTCCCTAGTAGGGACACTTCTGAGAAAGGCTGTAGAGGTAGATGCAGCCCTGGAGGAATGAGAGCTTATCCCTTGTGGGGTAGGTTTTCCATGGTGCTTATAGCAGAAATGAATGCAATGGGCTATCCACTTAGAAATGGTTTGCTTTGAAATGGCCTTCCCCTCTACCCCTACAGCAAAGCCAACTAGCAGCTGTTCAGATTTTCTGAGTGGCTTAGTCCTGTCCAAATAAAATCCAAGTTGCCTGTGCACGTCCAAAGAGTGCCGTATTCGTTCTTTGTTTTGTGGATTTGGGAAAAAAGTAGGCAAATCAATGGACTGATTAAGGGCCACACTAGACACCACCTTGGGCATAAAGGAAGGATTGGTCCTGAGGGACACCCTGTCTGCATGGAAGATGATGAATGGCTCCACTGCCATGAGGGCCTGTAATTCAAACACTCTTCTTGCTGAAGTGATGGCTAGAAGGGAAGCTGTTTTCCAAGAAAGGAATTTCAACTCTGCAGTTGCATCTGGCTCAAAAGGAGGTAGAGTGAGCTTTTCCAATAGAAAGTTAAGGTTCCCAGGCTGGAGTAGGGGCTCTCCTGGGTGGTCTTAGATTTTTGGCCCCTCTGAGGAATTGCTTTAGCAGGGGGTCAAAGAAGAGGGGTGGTTCAGTATTAAAATGAGCTGAAATAGCAGAGGAATGAATTTTAATTGATGAGAAGGAATGGCTCTTGTGGAGCATCTCTTCAGTACTGAAGAATATAGGGTAAGCTGAGCACCGTTGTGCCCATCCCCTGAGTCTGGCTCCAAGAACAGTATCTTTTCCACTTTCCAGCATAGGATTTTCTAGTACTAGGCCTCCTTGCCTCCAGAATGACATCTAGCACCTGCTTACTGAAGGATGCTATTGGAGAGCTCAAGGAATTGGCCAGGCTGCAAGGTTCAGGGTTTGAAGTCGAGGGTGCAGTATCTGGCCCTCCTGCTGGGACAGCAGGGAAGGGGTCTGAGGCAGGTACCATGGTTCCAGCAGTAACATACTGCACAAGAGGGAGTACACACCAGTGTTGGCGTGGCCAGTCTGGTGCAATCAGTGTTGTCCATGGTTTGTCCTGTTTGATCTTTAGCAGAACTTTCGAGAGGAGAGGCTGAGGGTGAAAGGCATAAACTGAGAGGCTTTATCAGGTGAAGGACAGGGCATCCACTTTCCAAGCTTGACTGTGGGAAGTCCTTGTGCAGAATTTGTCCAATTGGTAGTTCTGAGGGGAGGCAAACAGGTCTATCTCTGGATTCCCCCATTTCTTTCTCAAAAGGCTGAAAATCATTGGTTCCAATTTCCACTCGTGTGGGTCCATGCAATTTCTGCTTAGGTCGTCTGCCAGTGAATTTAGCTTGCCTGGCAGGAACTGAGCTTATAGGTACACTTGGTAGCTCAAGGCTGTGTTCCACAGAGCTATGGCTAGCCTGCAGAGAGGGTATGAGTGGGTTCCCCCTGCTTGTTTATGTACCACATTAACAGTGGTGTTGTCTGTCTTTACCAGTAACTGTCCTGGAAGAATGTGGTCCTTGAAGGCTGTCAGGGAATTCTGTACAACTAACATTTCTTTTTGATTGATATGCAAATGCATCTAACTCGGGTTCCATTTGCCCTGAATGCACTGCCCTGCCAAGTGAGCCCCCATGCATAGTCTGATGCATCTGTTAGGGTTTGGGCGGCAGGAGGTAGAGTGAATGGGAGCCCCTTATTGTGGTAACAGGCCTCTGCCCGCCAAAGGAACCCTGTCTTTATGAAGGAATGATAGGAATCACTGATTCCATGTCCTGAAAATGTTGACACCATAGGCTTTTTAAGATACCATTGTAGTTTCCTCATATGCAATCTTGCATATGGAATTAGAAGAATGCAAGAGGCCATGAACCCCAGGGCTTGCAGGATTTTCCTTGCAGATAGCTGGGTCTTTGTGGCCAGTAGTTTGAAGTAGGCTGTCAAACTTGTTTCTCTGGCCATCTGGGAAGTTATGTTCAAGCTTGCTCCCAGGAATACAATTTGTTGGCAGGGTACTAGATGAGATTTCTTTTTGTTTATGGTGTACCCCAATGAGGTTCAAAGTTTCTTTACAAATGCCAGATGTTTTAGTAGCATGCTCTGGCTTTCTGCCTGAATTAGACAATCGTCCAGGTATGGGTATATTTGAGTATTTCTTTGCCTGCAAAATGGAATGACTGGAGCTAGACACTTTGTGAACACCCTGGGCGCAGTAGATAAGACAAAGGGAAGTGCAGAGAACTGATAGTGCATGGAGCCTGCTCTGAAGCGTAGGTATTTCCTGCAAGATTCCCTTATTGAAATGTGCAGGTAAGCTTCCTTTAAGTCTAAGGTTGCCAAACGGGCATCTTTGTCTAGCATAGGAAGCAGCTGTTGAAGTGTTAGTATTCTGAATTTTGAGATTACCAAAAAGGTGTTTAGAATGGACAGGTCCAGGATAGGACGCCAGAAGCCGTCTTTTCTGGGTACCAGGAAAAGTCTCGAGTAAAAACCTTGTCCCCTTTCTTTTGCTGGGACAGGCTGAATAGCCCTGATACTTAGAAGAGAGAGAAAGTACAGTTTTGAACCTACCATAAATGTAGATGTTCGAGGATCCACATTGCTGCAGTCCTAACTATTGGGTAGTCCGCTGTCCAGTCGGCCCGAATACCAAAGTATCAGGGCGCATTAGACTGACGTCAGTACGCCAGGGTACTAATGCGCAGGACCGACGCCATATCCTCAGTCTTTTCTTGCCCCAGATGTCAGAAGACCCTAAAAAGACAAGGCCCAATATACCTGCACCAAAAATAATATATACAAAAATATCAGCATAAAACCTCACCTACACAACCACCCCTAAACACAGAGGGGAAGGAGGTGCAGCAATGTGGATCCTCAACATCTACATTTATGGTAGGTACAAAACTGTACTATGTTCTTCGCTCCACATTGCTGCAGTCCTAACTATTGGGTAGAATCCCAAAGCAGAGGTAAGGGAGGCTGGCAAATCATAAAGAAGCAGGAGCTGACAACATGCCTTGCAAAATAGCTGTGGCAAAACCAGCCCTGGACTTAGAGTAGAGAGGAAGGTGATAATGCTTAGAGAAAGTATGCACTGAACTCCAAGTAGCTGCCTCCAAAATATCCTTAGTTGCCACCCCTTAGAAATGCTGTTGAAGTGGCAGTAGCCCTAGTGGAATGAGGCCTAATCCCAGCTGGAATCTCCTTGCCATGATGGGAATAACAAAATGCAATGCAAAACCCAATCCACCTAGAAATAGTTTGTTTTGACACAGGCTTGCCAACTCAAAGCAAAAGAAACAAACAACTGCTGAGACTGCCTAAAATCCTTAGTCCTGCTCAAATAATACTGTGCACATCTAAAGTGTGCAAAATCTTTTCCCCTTTATTTTGGGGGTCTGCATAAAAAGTAGGCAAATGAATAGTTTGGTTTAAAGCCACACTAGAAACCACCTTAGGCATAAAAGAAGGATTAGTACGTAATGATACCCTATCCTTATGGAAAATCAAAAGGGCTCTACTGCCATAAGGGCCTGCAACTCAGACACCCTTCTTGCAGAAGTAATAGCCAACAGAAAAGCAGTCTTCCATGACAAGTATTTCAATTCAGCAGTAGCTGCAGGCTCAAAAGGTTGTAGAGTAAGTTTTTCCAACACAAAATTGAGATCCCAAGCAGGAGTAGGAGCTCTACGTGGGGTCTTATATTCTTTGCCCTCTGAGAAACTGCTTGAACAAAGGATGCGAAAACAATGGTGGGTCACAATCATAGTGAGCTGAAATTGCTGCAGCATGAATCTTAATGGAAGAGAAGGACAAACCTTTGTCCAATAACTCAGTAAGATATTGAAGAGCCACACTCAAATTAGGCTCAGAAATCTCCAAATTCTTTGCTGTACTCCAAAATAAAAATCTCTTCCATTTTTCTGCGTACACTTTCCTCGTACTAGGTCTTCTAGCTTCCATAATCACATTTAAAACTTGTTGAGGAAGTTGAGACCTGCTGTCTTTCAAAACAGAATATGCCAGGCTGTTAGATGAAGAGATTGAAGCTTGACATTGAGCAGATGACTGTCCCTCTGAGACAATAGGTGTGGAATCAAGGGTAAAGGCCATGGAGGCTTCCTTACCAGACTCCTCAGTAATGGGTACCAGTGCTGCCGAGGCCAATCTGGAGCTATTAAAATCATCCTTGGCTTGTCTTGTCTGACCTTTAAGAGCACCTTTGGAAGAAGAGGTAGAGGTGGAAAGGCATACACATGAAGATTTTTCCAACTGAAAGACAGAGCATCCACTTTCCAAGCTGTGTGATGAAACCCCTTTGTGCAAAACTGTGGCAGCTGGTGGTTTAGTGGAGAAGCGAACAGATCTATGTCTGGAGTTCCCCAGGACACTGTCAATTTCTGAAATACATGAAGATCCAGTTTCCACTCGTGGGGATCCATGATTTGTCTGCTTAACACATCTGCTAAGGAGTTCTGTGCTCCCGGCAGAAACCTTGCCTGAAGAGTTAGTTGCAAGCTGAGCAGTCTCCCATAAAATCATTGCTTGCCTGCATAGAGGATAAGAATGTGTTCCCCTTGTTTGTTGATGTACCACATGACAGTTGTGTTGTCTGTTAGAATCAACACCTGCCCTGGAAGAAGTAACTCCTTGAAAGCCATTAATGCAAACTGGACTGCTAACATCTCCTTCATGTTGATATGTAGATGCTGTAGTCTGGCAGGCCACTTGTCTTGTATCCACTTTCCATTTAGATGAGCTCCCCAAGCAATGTCCGAGGCATCTGTCGTTAAAATCTGACTCGCCTCTGGCCGGGTCACAGAGAGTCCCTTGTTTAAGTGACATTCCTGAGCCCACCACAGAAATTCTTTTTGAAGGCAAGGTATTATTTGAATGACAGTGTCCAAATCCTGGCAGTGCTGTGTCCATACATTTTTGAGATACCATTGTAGCTTCCTCATATGCAGTTTGGCATTGGGAAGCACCAGAATACAAGATGCCATGAACCCTAATGCTTGAAGGACTGTCCTTGCAGTCAGCACGGACTGATGAGATAGTTGATGGAAGTAAAGTGATAGACTCTGTTGTTTGTCCGGGGTTAAAAGGCCATCTGGGCTGCTGTATTCAGTCTCACACCCAGAAAGCACATGTCTTGAGAGGGTACTAGACTGGACTTTATTTCGTTCACAGAATACCCTAGGCATCTTAGCACTGCTATAACATGTTCCAGATGCTGTAGAAGGTTTTCCTTTTCTTGAGCCAGAATCAGGCAGTCAAGTAAGGATAGATTTGAATTCCTTGTAGCCTGAAGTAAGCTATCACTGGAGCCAGAACCTTTGTGAATACTCTGGCAGTAGATAAGCCAAAGGGCAATGCAGAGAACTGATAATGAGAATTTCCAGCTCAGCAGATACTTCCTGCAACTTAGTCTTATAGGCACATGAAGGTAAGCTTCCTTGAGATCTAAAGTTACCATCCAGTGATCTTTGCCCAGCAGAGGTAAAAGCTGTTGTAACGTCAACATCTTGAACTTGGGAATGTCCAGATAAGTGTTGAGGAGAGATAAATCCAAAATTGGTCTCCACGTGTTCTTCTTTGGTACTAGGAACAGGCGAGAATAAAATCCTATGCCCCTTTCTGATACAGGGACTGGCTGAATGGCCCCTATTTGGAGTAACTGAGAAATTTGCTTGTGAGCCTCTTTCTTTGTGGAGGAGGAACGTCTGGCATGCCTTTGAAAGGGGCAATGTATGGAAATAAAACCTGTAAGAATGATATCCAACACCCATCTGTCTTGAGTAATTAAATCCCAATTTTCTTTGAAAAGAGACAGTCTTCCTCTCAGAGGAGCTGCCAGGCGAGAATCTACTGGCATCATTGGGTCTGTTTACGAAAGGACTGACCCCTGCCCTCACGAAGTCTGAGCAGGTGAACTCCCTGTTCTAGGCCTAAAAGAACCTTGAGCTCTGCCCCTGCGTCTAGACCTACCCCTAGACTGGGAATCATAAGCAGGATATGTCCATCCCTTAGTAGGCCAATTTCTACTAAATTTCGGTGGCTGTACCTGCAAAAATCTTTAACAGTTTGCATAGACTTAGCTTTGTCCTCCATTTTCTTTAAAACTGCTTCCACAGGTGAACCAAACAACACATCAGACTGTAAAGGAGCATCCAAAATCCTTGTCTTAACATGCTCAGCTAAATTCTGATCCCTCAACCAGGCATGCCTGCGAAGAACAGAACTAGTGGCAGCCACCCTCGAGGAGGCCTGTACAGCATCAAAACCACATTGCAAAGAATGCTTACCCACTTGTTCAGACACATGAACTAAATCCAGCAACTCTTTACACTCAATACCTTCCGCCAAAGCATCCACCTTAGATTTCAATTGTGAAAGGAGATAATTCTGATATTTTAGCATGTGAAATTGACAATTCAACGCCCTCATGGCTAAAGTGGAAGAAGTATACACTTTCTTTCCCCATCTATCCAAAGCCCTTGCCTCTTTATCAGTGGGAACAGGGTTTTTAACAACAGAGGCCTTAACACCTTTAGGTCCCTGAGAAACAGTTGGTCTGCCCTAGGACTCTTAAAAGATACTTATGAGCTTCAGGCACCCTATAGTACCTATCAGGTTTAACAGGAGCAGGAGGCAAAGAATCAGGATTCAGGGAAGCCTCCAAAAAACATCTTCCACCACATTCAACACAGGAGGTATAGCTAAGGGCCTATGCTGGGGTAAAACAAGAATTCCTAAGCCTTTTCCTGGAATCAGAGTAATCCTGGCCTTCCCATTTAAAGTGTTCCCGCATGGAATGCAGAGTCTCTGAAAATGAGAAATCCTCAGGAGGAGAAGCTGTAGGAGTGGAATCATCCACATCAGAATCAGAATAAGGAGGATACTCTTGCAAATCTTCCAGAAGACTCAGAAGCCTCTGAACACTGTTCAAAACTCTCAAACTCAGGTTCCACCCTAGGCCTCTTATCAGGAGGGGCATAGAACCTCTAATCATAGTAATCAAATCTTCTGCCATTTTAAGCATATGTTTCTTAGGCACAGAACCTGAAGTGCTAGGAGAAGCCCCACTGAAGCTAAACTTGGCCTACCTCTCAAAGAAGTTTTGGAAACAGAAGGAGAGGCTCTAACTACCTTGGGAAGAGAGGGAAGAACAGTTACCTGAGAAGCCCCTTCAGCCTGGCCTACCTCCTGAGAAGGCACATCCTGTAACAGTAAAGTCTCTGCCTGAGACTCCAAAGAAACTCCTGGCAAAACCTCTGGCTCTACTGAGCCTTCTAAAGGTTCATCAACCCTAGGCTTTGCTGTTTTGTCCTTGCGCTTTTGACGAAGCGGCAGCCGGAACATCCGCCGGCATTTTATAATTGCAACGCTTCCCAAACACTAACCTGGCACAGTCTAACCTTCTCTTAATAGTGCGTTTGTTAAATCTAGCACAAGAGCGGCATCCAACAACGCTCAGGCCCTAAACAAGGTATACACAAGGTATGGTAATCCCTATGAGGTATCTGTTTCCCACAAGAAATACAGTTATTCACTTTTTCTGACATCCGGTTAAATACTGAGGCAAGAAAACCAACTTTGATTCGGTCTGAAACTCCGACTTCAGAAAATTTCAGAACGCCAACCTGCACAAAATTGCTTCTGCATCGGACCATGCGGCAAAAGACTTATACTTTGGTATTCGGGCCGACTGGACAGCGGACTACCCAATAGTTAGGACTGCAGCAATGTGGAACGAAGAACATCCTGCTGTTGAGCCTCTGCCCACTGATTTGGGGGTAGGTCTGGCCAACCGTTTGTGGTTGGTAAGGTGTGGAAGTGGAATCTGTAACCTTGGAAAACTATACTTAAAACCCATTTGTCCTTGATAACGAGTTCCCAATTTTTTGCATGCAGGGCGATCTTTCCCCCTAAGGGAGCAGGCAGTTGAACAGGGCTTGGAAGGAGCAGGCAGTTGAACAGGGCTTGGAAGGTTTAAGGTTAAGTCATTGTGACATTTTTCCATAGGGGGGTGTCTTACTACTTCCAGCTTTGGAAGTGGGAGCCCGCCCACTGCTCAAGCCTGCGAGTACCTTGAGACTGTAGTCTAGATGGTCTGCTGTTCCTGAGTTTGGACTGAGAAAGCCTGGAAGAGACAGGAAAGGACCAATTCTTTGAAGGCCAATGCCTGCTAAATCTAGGCAGCTGTACTTGCAGGAAAATCTTTCAGAGTTGGCATATATCTAGCTGTTTCCTCCATCTTTTTAAGAACGACTTCTGCTTTGTTGCCAAACAGGCGGTCTTGGTTTAAGGGAGCATCCACTAATTTAGCTTTAACATGATCTGGCAAATTTTGCTCCTTAAGCCAAGCATGCCTTCCAAGTACAGACCCAGTGCAGCAGCCCTGCAAGATGCTTCTAAAGAGTCAAAACCACATTGCAAAGAATTTTACCAACTTGTTCATCAGAATGCACTAAATCCTGTAATTCTTTATTTTCAGCACAGTCAGGAATCATCATTTTCTGTTTAAGTAGTCCCATAATATGCTGCTGATACTTTAACATGGAAACTGGCAGTTTAAGGCCCTAATGGTCAAAGAAGCAGACGTGTACACCTTCTTATCCCATTTGTCCAAGGCCCTGGAATCTCTCTCAGTGGGGGTAGGGTTTTTGGCAGTAGTAGCCTTAATGCTTTTAGGTCCTTGGGAAACTGTCTCTGGGTCCGCAGTAAGATTCTTGAAGAGGAACTTGTGAGAGTCGGGTACTCTAATACTTGTCAGGCTTCCTGGGAGCTGGAGGGAAAGTGTCAGGGGCCAGGCTAGATTCCAAGAAGGCATCTACAATGTCCAGGACAGGAGGGATAGCTAAATGCCTGTGCTGAGGGAGGAGTAAGAATTCCCTAAGCCTCGTTTTGGACTCAGAGTAATCCTGGCTTTCCCAATGGAAATGCTCCCTAAGAGTGTGCAAGGTTTCACCAAAAGAAAAATCTTCTGGAGGGGAAGCAGAGGGAATGGAATCCTCTGCAGCAGAATCCTCATACGTAGATACGGTCAAATCCTGGTAATCAGAAGAAACAGAAATTTCAGAATCCTGATCAGAAGAATCATAAGAAAAATCAGTTCTAGGTCTCTTAGAGGGTGAAGGCTGGCTTCGCCTAATTAAAGTAATAAGGTCTTCAGCCATTCTTATTTGTTTTTTATGCATATGGGCCTGACCATTCAGTCTGGACGTCTGTTTTCTGGGCTTGGGTCGAGTTTTAGGCCTTGAAGAAGATGGCATCAGTTTGAAATGCAAGTCGGTAGGCCTGAATACACCCTCAGAAGCCGGTGCCTGCACAGCGGCTCCGGACCCATCCAAAGTAGAGACATCCGCAAGTGCCACAGTTGAAGAAGCATCTTGCGGCATACCGGATTACAAATGGGTATCAGTAGAGGCTTGTGAATCTAAAGTAGCGGGTATAGTACAGTTGTGTACACTTAACATAAATGTAGATGTTAGAGCGTATTCACTGTTGCAGTCATTACATTTGGGTAATCTGCTGGCGGGTTGGCCTCAGTCGGCCTGAATTCCAAAGTCTTGGGTCCTGCGTAGGTTGCTGTCTTCTCTTCCATGACGTCAGGTCGCCAGGGGTATAAAAAGTACAGTTTTGTACCTACCATAAATGTAGATGTTAAGAGTGTAGACACTGCTGCAGTCATTACACTTGGGTTATCCTGCTGTCAGGCGGTCCCGCAGTCGGCCTGAGTTCCAAAGTCTTGGTCCGGCGTCGGTTTCTGTCGCCTCTTCCCCGACGTCAGTGCGACAGGAGTATAAAAGATGAAGCCGATGCCATTTTCTTCAGTTTTTCTTGCCCCAGATGTCAGGTACCCCCAAAAAGGTAGGCAATGCAAATTGCTAATAAAACATACATATGAAAAATAGTAAAAAAAAGTATCCGTTTCCAGCAAATACCCCCCGTATGTAGTAAAGGGTAAAAGGCTTAGGTACGTACCAGCAAGTAAGAGGGGAAGGAGGGAGGGTAACCTGGACTTCAGCAGTGTCTATACTCTAACATCTACATTTATGGTAGGTACAAAACTGTACTATGTTCATCATGTGAAACTGCTGCACTCATTACACTTGGGTGGAATACCAAAGCTGAGGTAGGGTGGATGGATCTATAAGGCATTAGGGGTGGCTATAAGGCCCTGCAGTACAGCAGTGGCAAAGCCTGCTCTGGATTTGGAATATAAGGGTAAATGGTAATGTTTGGTGAAGGTATGTACAGAACTCCATGTTGCTGCTTCTAAGATATCCTTGGTAGGCACTCCCCTGAGGTAGGCAGTTGAAGTGGCTGTTGCCCTGGTGGAGTGAGATCTAATGCTGCTAGGTACAGGTTTCCCATGGTGTGTATAGCAAACACGTATACAGTGGGCTATCCACTTTGAAATAGTCTGCTTTGAAATGGCTTTTCCCTGTGCTCCTGCAGCGTATGCTACCAATAATTGCTCAGATTTTCTGAAAGCTTTGGTTTTGTCTAAGTAGAAGCGGAACTGTCTGTAGATGTCCAAGGAATGTAGTAATCTCTCCCCTTTATTCTGTGGTTTTGGATAAAAGGTTGGCAAGTGAATAGTTTGGTTTAGAGCCACACTTGATATTACACCTTTGGCATAAACGTAGGGTTAGTTCTTAAGGATACCCTGTCCTGGTGGAAGATGAGGAAAGGATCCACTGCCATTAGTGCCTGTAATTCTGAAACCCTTCTTGCTGAAGTTATTGCCAGTAGCAGAGCAGTCTTCCAAGAGAAGTATTTTAATTCTGCTGTGTTAGCTGGCTCAAAAGGAGGTAAAGTTAATTTTTCCAAAACAAAGTTGAGGTCCCAAGTTGATATAGGTGCTCTGTGGGGTGGTCTCATGTTTTTAGCCCCTCTGAGGTACTGTTTGAGCAAAGGATGTGAAAAAATTGGTGGATCCGTGTTGTAGTGAGCAGAAATGGCAGAGGCATGAATCTTGATGGATGAGGAGAAGCCCTTGTCCAGCATCTCAGTCAAGTATTGCAGTATCTGAGGAATGTTTGGGACAACAGGGTCAAGGCTGTGTGCTTGGTTCCAGGCACAGAATGTCTTCCATTTATCCGAGTAGGCTTTCCTGGTACTAGGCCTTCTGGCGTCCAGAATGACATCCATAACAGCTTTGGAGAGAGGCAATGCTTGCATGGTTAAGGAATTTTCCATGCAGCTAGATTTAAGGTCTTTAGCTGATTGTGAAGTATCTGATTGTTGTGTTGAGTTAACAGCTGTGGGATTTGTGGCAAAATCCAGGGTGGTTCTTGTGCCAATTTCTTTAAGATTGGATACCTGTGCTGGCGTGGCCAAGTCTGGTGCAATCAGGATCACCCTTGGCTCTTCCTGCCTGGCTTTTAGGAGTACCTTTGGAAGGAGAGGTAAAGGAGGGAAAGCGTACACTTGTAGGTTTTTCCAGCTGAATGAGAGGGCATCCACTTTCCATGCTTGGGGATGGTAGCTCCTTCTGCAGAACTTCTGTAATTGGCAGTTCGTTGGGGATGCAAACAGATCTATGTCTGGGTTCCCCCATTTTTGTGCTATCATTCTGAAAATATTTGGACTTAATTTCCATTCGTGAGGATCCATGATGTTTCTGCTTAGGTCGTCTGCCAGTGTGTTTTTCTCTTCTGGCAGGAATTGTGCCTGCAGTTGAACTTGGTTGTTTAAAGCTGTGTTCCACAAGGTCATGGTTTGTCTGCAGAGGGGGTAGGAGTGTGTTCCCCCCTGCTTGTTTATGTACCACATAACTGTGGTGTTGTCTGTTTTCAGTAGTAGTTGTCCTGGATGTAGCAGGTCCTTGAAAGCTATAATTGCATTTTGTACAGCTAGCATCTCTTTTTGATTGATGTGGAGATGCCGTTGTTCTGCAGGCCACTCGCCCTGAATACATTTTCCTGCCATGTGTGCTCCCCAGGCGTAATCCGATGCATCCATTGTCAGTGTTTGCCTGGCTATGGGTTGAGTAAAAGTCTGTCCCTTGTTGAGGTGACAAGCTTGGGCTCACCACTGAATCTCCTGTTGAAGGCAAGGAATTAGTGGTATAAATGTTTCTAGATCTTGACAGTGTTGAGACCATACACTCTTTAGGTACCATTGTAGTTTCCTTATATGCAATCTGGCATATGGAATTAGTAGTATGCAAGATGCCATGTAGCCCAAGGCCTGCAGAATATTTCTTGCAGGGAGTTGGGTCTTTGTTGCCATTAAATGAAAATTTTGAGTCAGTTGTCCTTGCTTGTCTGGCGTGAGATAAGCCATCTGGGCCGTTGTGTTTAAGCTGGCACCCAGGAATATTATCTGCTGTGAGGGCACTAGTTTTGATTTCTTTTCCTTTGCTGTGTACCCCAAGCAACTTAACTTTTTTACGTATGTCAGATGCTTTAGAAGAATGTCTTTGCTCTCTGCTTGGATTAGGCAGTCATCCATGTATGGGTAAATTTGAATTCCTTTTTGCCTGCAAAATGCAATTACTGGTGCCAGGCACTTTGTGAAGACTATGGGCACAGTAGATAAGCCATAGGGCAATGCAGAGAATTCATAGTGCATTGAACCTGCTAAAAATCTGAGGTATCTTCTGCAGTTTTGCCTGATAGGGATATGCAGGTATGCCTCTTTGAGGTCCAAAGTCACAAGCCAAGCTTTCTTGCCCAGCATGGGAAGAAGCTGCTGTAGTGTCAACATTTTGAATTTTGGAACATCCCGGCAAGTGTTCAGAAAGGTCCAGAATGGGTCTCTATGCTTTGTCTTTTCTGGGAACCAGGAAAAAGTCTTGAGTAAAATCCTTGGCCTTGCTCTTGTGGTGGTACCTTTTGAATAGCTCTCATATCCATGAGTGCTGTAATTTGGTTTTGAGCCTCTGCCCATTGATTTGGTGGCAGATTTGGCATTCTTTTTAACCTTGGAAGCGTGTGGAAGTGAAACCTGTAACCTTGTGATATGATGTTGAGAACCCATTTGTCTTTGGTGATGCAAAGCCAACTGTGAAAGAAAAGAGCCAGTTTTCCTCCTAAGGGAGCTGCCAAGAGTGAGCTGTTTGGCAGCCATAGTGGGAAGTCATTGAGACTGTTTTTTATATGGTTGAGGCCTGTCTTCTTCTTTCTGGCCCGGAGTACCCCATTGCCTAGGTCTGTAAAGGCATTGTGTCTGACCTCTACCTCCTGGATGTCTATATCTGCCCCTTTGAGGTCTATCTGTGACCGGAAAGGACCAATTTTTTGTTGGCCAATTCCTGCTAAAACGAGGAGGTTGAACCTGTAAAAAATCTTTGACAGTTTGCATAGATTTTGCCTTATCCACCATCTTTTTTAGTACCTCCTCTGTTTAACCTCCAAACAACACATCCCGCTGCAAAGGGGGGATGGCGGGAGGGTATCCTGGACTGCAACAGTGAATACACTCGAACATCTACATTTATGATAAGTGTACACAACTGTACTATGTTTGTGTTTCACTGCTGCAGTCATTACATTTGAGTAGAATCCCAAAGCTATGGTTGGGAGGCTGGAGCTAAACAGCATTAGGTGCGGCTATAAGGCCCTGCAGCGGCAAAGCCTGCCCTGGACGTAAGAGTAGAGAGGCAAATGGTAATGCTTTGTGAAGGTGTGAACAGAACTCCAAGTAGCAGCATCTAGAATGTCTTTGGTTGGTACTCCTCTGAGAAAGGCTGCCGAAGTAGCTGCAGCTCTGATGGAATGAGACCCAATGCCCTTGGGCACAGATTTATCATGGTGTAAGTAGCAGAAACGGATGCAGTGGCTTATCCACTTTGAAACTGTCTGCTTTTAGATAGCCTTTCCTTCTGATCCTGCAGCATATGACACTAGTAATTGCTCAGTTTTTCTTAGAGATTTTGTCCTGCTCAAGTAGAATCTTGGCTGTCTGTGAACGTCCAAGGAATGCAGAATTCTCCCCCCCTTTGTTCTGCGGATTTGGATAAAAAGTTGGCAGATGAATTGTTTGGTTAAGAGCCACACTGGAAACCACCTTAGGCATAAAAGTAGGATTTGTCCTCAGAGATACCCTGTCTGGGTAAAATATGACAAAAGGCTCTACAGCCATGAGGGCCTGTAGCTCTGAAACTCTTCTTGCTGAAGTAATTGCCAGCAGCAGAGCCGTCTTCCATGATGAGAACTTTATATCAGTGGTAGCGGCTGGTTCGAATGGAGGCAGGGTGAGCTTTTCAACACATAACTGAGGTCCCATGCAGGTAATGGTAATCTTCTAGGAGGCCTTAGGTTTTTGGCTCCTCTAAGATACTGCTTTAGTAAAGGACGAGAAAAGATTGGTGGCTCTGTATTGTAATGAGCCGAAATGGCAGAGGCATGGATTTTGATTAATGAGAAAGATAGGCCTTTGTCAAGCATCTCAGTTAAGTATTGTAATATCTGAGGAATATGTGGTTCTTCTGTGTCAGTTCCTTGTGCTTGATTCCAAGCACAGAATCTCTTCCATTTGTCAGCATAAGATTTTCTAGTACTAGGCCTTCTGGCTTCCAAAATGACATCCATAACAGCTTTACTGAGAGATGTCATTTGTATGATTACATGATTAGCCATGCTGCCAGGTTCAGAGTCTGTAGTTGATTGTGCAGGATCTGACTGTTTTGCTGGGACAGTAGTTGTGGTCTTTGAGGCAAGGTCCAAGCTGGGTATTGAGACAAGTTCCTTAGGATTGGGTACTAAGTACTGGCGGGGCCAGTCCGGGGCAATTAATATAATCTTTGGCTTCTCTTGTCCTAGTTTTAGGAGGACTTTGGGTAGAAGATGCAGAGGAGGAAAGGCGTAAACTGACAGTTTTTTCCAGCTGAAGGACAGGGCATCCACTTTCCATGCTTGTCTGTGATAAGTCCTTGTGCAGAATCATTTCAATTGATAATTTTGAGGAGAAGCAAATAGATCTATGTCTGGGCTCCCCCATTTCTCTGTTATCATGCTGAATACTTGTGGATTTAGTTTCCACTCGTGAGGATCCATAAGGTTTCTGCTGAAATAGTTTGCCAGAGTGTTCTGTTTTCCTGGTAGGAATTGAGCTTGAAGATTTATTTGGTAGGTCAAAGCTGTGTCCCACAGTGCCATGGCTAATCTGCAAAGGGGGTACGAGTGTGTGCCCCCTTGATTGTTTATATACCACATGACTGTGGTGTTGTCCATCTTTATCAGTAGTTGTCCTGGATGAAGTGAGTCCTTGAAGGCTGTTAGGGCATTTTGAACAGCTAGCATCTCTTTCTGGTTGATATGTAGAGCATTTGATTTGGTGCCTATGTGCCCTGAATGCATCTTCCTGCCATGTAGGCCCCCCAGGCATAATCGGATGCGCCTGTTTAGGTTTGGCTGGCAGGGGGTGAATTTTGCCTCCATAAACTTTTTAGGTACCACTGAAGTTTCCTCATATGCAGTCTTGCATATGGAATTAGTAGGATGCAGGATGCCATGAAGCCCAGAGCCTGCAGAATCAGTCTTTCAGAAGACTGGGTTTTTGTTGCCAGTTTGAAGTAAATAGTCAGTTGCCTTTGTCTGGCTTGAGGTATGCCATCTGGGCAGTTGTATACAAAGCTTGCACCCAGGAATGTTATCTTTTGAGAGGGTAACCAGTTGTGATTTCTTTTCGTTTATTGGGTACCATAGGCATGCTAGAAGCCTTTTCACAAATTCCAGGTGTCGTAGAAGACTGTCCTTGTTCTCTGCTTGAATGAGACAGTCATCCAAGTAAGGATATATTTAAATACTACTTTGTCTGCAAAACACAATTACTGGTGCCAGGCACTTTGTAAAGACCCTAGGCGCAGTAGATAAGCCAAAGGGCAGTGCAGAGAATTGGTAATGCATTAAGCCAGCCTTGAATCTGAGGTATCTTCTGTACGACTGTCTTATTGGGACATGCAGGTATGCCTCTTAAGTCTAAAGTCACCAGCCAAGCATTCTTGCCCAGCATGGGCAGAAGCTGTTGCAAAATGAGCATTTTGAATTTTGGAATGTCCAGGTATGTGTTCAAAATCGATAAATCCAGTATTGGCCGTCAGCCCTTGCCCTTTCTGGGTACCAAAAACAGTCTAGAGTAAAAACCTTGTCCTTTTTCCTATTCTGGTACTGTCTGAATGGCCCCCATATCCATGAGGGACATAACCTGTTTCTGTGCCTCTGCCCATTGGTTTTTTGGCAGGTCTGGCCAACCATATGTCAATGGCAGAGTATGGAAATGGAATCTGTATCCCTGTGATACGATGTTCAGTTCCCACTTGTCCTGTGTTATTAACTGCCAATTTTGAGCAAAAAGTGCTAATTTTCCCCCTATGAGTGCTGCCAAAAGATAAGTGCTTGGGGTAGGCAGAGGGAAGTCATTGGGATTGCTTTCTGTAGGTTTGTGCTTTAACTCCTCCAGATTTGGAGTGGATGCGCCCCATTGCTTTGACCTGTATGAGTCATGAGCCTGGTACCTGGAACCCTTAGGGCATCTGGATTTGCCCCTTTGAGCTTTGTCTGACACAGGAAAGGACCAATTTTTTGTAGGCCAGTGTCTACTGAATCTAGGTGGCTGCCCTTGTAAGAAACTTTTAACAGTTTGCATAGACTTAGCTTTGTCTTCCATTTTCTTTAAAATCTCTTCTGCCTTAATACCAAACAGAGAATCATGCTGTAAAGGTGCATCTAGCAATTTAGCTTTAACATGATCAGGCAAATTTTGTTCCTTTAACCAGGCATGCCTCCTAATCACAGATCCAGTAACTGCGGCCCTGGAGGAGGCCTCTAAAGAATCAAAACCGCATTGCAAGATATGCTTTCCAACTTGTTCAGCTGCATGCAATAATTCCTGCAATTCCTTATTTTCGGCACATTCTGAAATCATCATTTTCTGTTTCAGCAATCCCATAAAGTACAGTTGTGTACCTACCATAAATGTAGATGTTAGAGTGTATTCACTGTTGCAGTCATTTCTCTTGGGTTATCCTGCTGGCATGCTACCCGCAGTCGGCCAGAACTCCCAAGTCTAGGTCTGGCGTTGGTTGCTGTTGTCTCTTCCCTGACGTCAGAGCGCCAGGGGTATAAAAGATGCAGCCGACGCCATTTTCTCCAGTTTTTCTTGCCCAAGATGTCAGGTGCCCCCAAATTAGTAGGCTGAAAAAATATGCCAATAAAAATGCATGCACAAAAATAACATTTCCTTCATCTACAAGCAAATACACCCAATAGGTATGTATAGGATAGAGTAGTGCAGATAGACCCAGCGAAGAAAAAGGGGGGTGGTGGGTGAGTAACCTGGACTGCAACAGTGAATACACTCGAACATTTATGGTAGGTACACAACTGTACTATGTTCATCGTGTTTCACTGTTGCAGTCATTTCTCTTGGGTTGAATCCCAAAGCCGAGGATGGGTGGCTGGGCTAAATAGGATTAGGAGAGGCTATGAGGCCCTGCAGGATTGCAGTAGCAAAGCCTGCTCTGGACTTAGAGCAAAGAGGTAAGTGGTAGTGCTTTGTGAAGGTGTGCACTGAACTCCAGGTTGCAGCCTCCAAGATATCTTTGGTTGGTACTTCTCTGTGGAAGGCTGCTGAAGTGGCTGCTGCACTGGTGGAATGAGGCCTGATGCCTTTAGGCATTGATTTGCCATGTTGAGAATAGCAGAAACAGATGCAATGGCCTATCCATTTAGAAAAAGTCTGATAGCCTTTCCTTGTGATCCCGTAGCATATGACACAAAGTTGCTCAGTCTTTCTGAAGGCTTTAGTTCTGTCCAAGTAGAAGCGTAGCTGTCTGTGTATGTCCAAAGAATGCAGAATTTTCTCACCCTTGTTCTGTGGATTTGGATAAAAGGTAGGCAAGTGAATGGTTTGGTTGAGGGCCACACTTGACACCACCTTAGGCATAAATGTAGGGTTTGTCCTCAGAGAAACCCTGTCTGGATGAAAAATGAGGAAAGGTTCCACAGCCACGAGTGCTTGTAACCCCGAGACTCGCCTTGCAGAGGTTATTGCTAGGAATAGAGCTGTTTTCCAGGATAAGAATTTTATATCTGCTGTTGACGCTGGCTCGAAAGGAGGTAGTGTGAGTTTTTCCAAAACATAATTGAGGTCCCAGGCCGGAACTGGTGCTCTCCTTGGAGGCCTAATGTTTTTGGCCCCTCTGAGGTACTGCCTTATTAAAGGATGAGAAAAGATAGGTAGTTCCGCATTGTAATGGGCTGAGCAGAGTGGATGAGAGTTGTTGACCACAACTGTTAGCGGAGATATACAAGTATCCTGTTTTTTTTTTCGATTATTTATACAGATTGTTTCTAACAAATATATAGCACTTTTATTGCCTGCTTTTTAGTCTTTGTGTGTATTTTATTGCTATTAACTAATCTGCACAAGTAACTGATTTGTTTGCAGTTAAAAGCATTCTGTATCTTTACAAATCTTTATCTGTTTAAAAACTTTCATTTGTAGCTTTCGCTAGTGCTTACTGTCTGTAAACTATTGTTTTTAGCTGAAGCCTTTCTTTAACTTGGCTAGATTGTGTTAATTGTCTGCTGGCTAGTGGGGGCTAGTTCTTTTGTGTTTTTGTAAAAAATATAATTTTTTCCAGTTAAAAGCATTCTGTATCTTTACAAATCTTTATCTGTTTAAAAACTTTCATTTGTGGCTTTCTCTAGTGCTTACTGTCTGTAGGCTTGGTGGCTTTGCAGTTGCCCGCCCCTACTGTAAATCTGATCTGTGACACTCCTCCCAGTCTAGTGTCATTAGCTCATTCTACCCAATACAGAGAGAACATTGGATAAGGCCTTCTGTTTCCTCTTTTTCCCTTTCAAAAAAAAAAAAAAACATTTTTTTTTGCCTGAATCTCCTTGTGTTCTGACTGTGCTTATATTTCAGAGCATTTATTATAACTGTAATTGCCTTAATATTGCTACAACTCAAGTGCTCTAGGTTGCACTGCATCTGAAGTGTTTTTGTGTTTTAGCTGCTTTTCTGTATATATAGACTTCTCTGTTTCTTTAACTAAATAAGCTCTGCAAAATTGTCTTATTGCATTCCTGCCTGTATTTCTGAGTTTTTTGCACTTTTAAAGTTTGTCTTTGCTTAGTTTAACTGGTAGGCTACACACTCAAGTGTGCTAGCCAAATTAAAGCATTTACTGTGTTTCTGTACCTAATTTCTGCTACTTTGTAAAAGAAAAAAACAAAAAAATATCCTTGTGTCCCGCCTTTACTGAACTAGAATAGTCCAGTCTTCAGGTATTGTTGATCTCTGGGCTGTGTCATAGTTCCTGTGTTGCCCATATCCTTATTTGGATAGGAGGAAGCTTCTTTGTTCACCAGTGAGAGTGGGGAGCTCTGAGCAGCCTATCTGTCCCTTGAGGAGTGGTTCCAGCCCAGTGACTTGTAGCTTATTGGACGTTTTGGGCCATTTCCTATCTCTTTCTAACCCCCTGCTTTAAAGCCAGCTTTAGCGTGTTTTGTGCTTGTAATTTAAAGTTTGTCCTGTTTGTTGCATTTACCTGTTGAGGCTACACACTCAAGTGCGCTAGCCTGTGTTACATATTTATTGCATTTTCCTGCTGTTTGTTGCAAAAAAGAAAAAAAAACAAAAAAATTATCCTTGCTTCCCATCTTTCCTGACCTACAGTAGTCCAAATATAGGCTTTGCTGTATTCTGGACTTTTGGAAAGTTCCTGTGTTGCCCATTTCCTTTCTTGGATAAAGGGAGGCTTCTTTGTTCACCAATGGCAGTGGGGAGCTTAGAGCAGCCTATTTATCCCTGGGGGAGTGTTCCCAGCACAAGAATCTGATAGTCTATTGGCCGTTTTGGGCCAAGTTCTAGCTCTTTCAAGTCCCCCTGTATAAAATCCGCTATGCTGCTTTGCATTTTGCATAGCTAGCATCGGCAGCTCCGCTTAATTGGGTTTAAACCATTCTCGGCTCCACAAAGTCTGCTCTTCACTTTTTCCCTTAGAACTGATCTAGTTCTCATAATAAACACCCTATTCCTACTCTAAAGCCTGGCACTTGCTCACTAAAGCAATTATACAAGTCAGCACTAAAAAATTAAAAGCACTACACCCTCACAAACTCCCTTTGAGAACCTTGTTCCCCATTGGCCCTTTTTTTTAATTATAAAGGAATTCCCAATACTATTCTAGCATGTCCAAAGGTCAGTTGTCAATCTCCTCTCCGGTCCAGCTGGTGAATCTGGGAATCTTGAGGCAATGTTACAACTGCCTCATGTACACAGACAGCCCTCTCCTCCTCCCAACAAATTCCAACACATGTGAGAGATGCAACCATATAGCCAAACTGGAGGCTAAGCTCTCTCAACTCAGTACTGGCGTAACCAGTCAGGAGGAGAAGGAAACCACACTCACTACAATTCCAGTCTCACATAGACCTACCACGACAGCAAACCAAACACAAACACACAAAAACCTACTCGGAGGCTCTAAATAAAAATCTGCCTAAGCAGCAGAGACCTCCAAAGCAGACACCCAAGCAACCGCTACCCCAAAACAAAACACGTGCAACACATAGCTCACAAAGCCAGTGTGCCGAACAGTCACAGCCCTTAAGGCTAAACAACACACCTGATAAACTTGTAATAGGCGACTATCGTCAGGCACACTGACGTCCCGCTCACCACGCTGAACAAGGAGAAGGTCACGGTGAGCTGCCTGTCAGGCGCTAGGATCCGCCACATAACAGAAGCACTCAAGGTCACTCCAAGGCAAGTACAAATATGACTCAGTCATTGTCCATGCTAGTGTGAATGACCTGAGACGTACCTCCCTGGACTACATGAAAAGAGACAGAGGAGCTCTCTGTGAGTATGTAGCCCAGGCCGGTATGACCCTGACTTTGAGTAGCATCTTACCCTCACCAAGAATGATACCACAATATGAAGACAAGATGATCAATTTCAACAATTGGCTTAAGTACTGGTGTCATTCAAAGGGGATCCAATGCCTGCCAGCCTGGGATGACATGCTTGACAAGCCACGATGCTTCGCTAGGGACAGCTTGCACCTGTCACCCCTGGGCTTTCATGTATTGGCAAAGGCTCTTGCCACCCCCATAGTGCCTTTTTTAGACAAGGATCAAAAGACAAACCCACCTCCATAGGTATCACAAGGGATAAGAAACTAAGAGTAATGCTACTCAATGCCAGAAGTCTAAACCTCAAGATGCATGCACTCGAAACTCTCCTTAGCATGGATCTCTGTGCAGTAACAGTAACAGAAACCTGGTTCAAGGCTCCGGAGAGCACCCCAGCACAACCAGGTTATACCTCATACCATGCTTTTCGGCCCCAAAACTTGGACCGAACCACAAAAGGAGGGGGAGTATCAATATTCGTCAAAGATACCCACACCTCCAGGTTGGTGGCACAGCACGAAGCATCAGAAACTATCCATGTGCAACAGTGGGTAAAATTGCCTTCGAGTTTATAGCCTGCTACAGACCACCCTCCCAAACCCAGGAACCCCACTCGGCCTTCCTGAGAAGGCTGGAAAATATGAAGGTCTCTCCAAACACCATTATATTGGGCGACTTCAACTACCCAAACACAGACTGGGAGCATTACTCTAGCTCCAACACCCTAACCCAAAGGTTCCTAGAATTTATAAGCGACGACAACCGACGCCGGACCTAGACTTTGGAATTCGGCTGACCGAGGACCCGCCTGACGGCAGGAGAACCCATCTGTTATGACTGTTATGACTGAAGCTGCATGCATGATGAACATCCAAACATAGACTGGGAGCATTACTCTAGCTCCAACACCCTAACCCAAAGGTTCCTAGAATTTATAAACTCAAATGCTATGGAACAACTTGTTACCACTCCCACAGGAGGGGAAAACATACTGGACCTGATCATCACCAACATGGGGGCTCTATGCTCCAGACCAGAAGTGTACCCTCACTGCTAAGATCAGACCATAAACTAATCTCACTGGATATTCACAATCCCGACCCCACCCCCTGCCCAGAAAACCACAGTGAAAAACTTCTCTAAAGCAAATTTCACACTCCTCAAAACCGAGGTGGAATCCTTCAAAGCCCCCGGGCCTGTGGAAAATATGGCCCAGACCGCAGAATCCTTTATAAACGCATTCTATGAACACCTTCAGGAATGCATGGATCATGCAATCCCAAATAAAACCAAGACCCAATCCTCCAAAGGCAGGCGTCCTGTCTGGTGGACCCCAGCCATAAACAAACTATACAATAGGAGGAGGAAGCTACTACATGATAGACCAAAATCCCAAAAAGTGAAGGCATCTCTGATCAGTATTAGCAAAAAACTACAGGCACTCATAATATCGTCTAAGGCCAGCTTCGAGAGAAGAACTGAACAGGACACTAAGGATAATCACAAGGCTTTCTTTAGTTATGTTAGGAACCTGGGTGGGAATTCCCAGATATGTTCAGAATTAGTCCAAAATGACAAAAAATACACTGAACCCACAGACATTGCCAACATCCTAGCTGACAGGTTCAGCGCAAACTCCCCCCCCCTCCCCACCAAAAGGGCAAATATCTATCCCAGCAGAGTGCTGCCCCCCTGACATCTCAGATGTTCAGGTAAGAGCTGCCCTGTCCAAAGCAAAAAACACAGCATCAATGGGATCAGACGGTGTCCCGGGCTGCATCCTACATGAACTCGAAGAGCAGCTAAACCCAAACATAAAACTACTGTTCAATCTCAGCCTTACTACAGGATATGTACCCAAAGAGTGGCGTACAGCAACAGTGGTCCCTCTCCACAAAGGTGGTGCCTCAACGGATCTTGGAAACTATCACCCCATAAGCCTGACTAGCTTGGTCTGCAAAGCTATGGAAAGGATCATCATGGACCTCATAAATAAAGATATTGGGGACCTACAGACACTGGATCCTACCCAGTTCAGCTTTGTTAAGGGCAGATCCTGCCTCTTAAACCTGGTTGATTTCTTTGAAACAGTCACCAAGGCCATTGACGAGGGGAAGGTGGTCCACACAGCCTACCTGGACCTCGCAAAAGCCTTCGATACAATACCCCAATCGGGCATTATAGATGAGCTCACCAGCTTAAATATAAACCCCTATGTCACTAGATGGGTTGCAAACTGGCTCAAGGACAGAACCTACATGGTTAGAATTGCTGGAGCCATGTCAGACTCCAAACCAGTTACAAGTGGCATCCCACAAGGCTCAGTCCTGGGACCTCTCTTGTTCGGTATATATTTCTCGGAGGTACAGGCTAACATGGAAGGACTGTGGCTGACCAAGTTCGCAGATGACTGCAAACTAGGCACCATAATAGACTCTCCAGCCGATGCAAGCATCCTCCAAAAGGGCCTCATAGAAACAGACAACTGGTGCAAGAGCCATGGCCTGAAGCTAAATGCCAAAAAGTGTATAGTCATCCCCATTGGCAAAAACAAAGTGCCCACAAATTACCACATAGGTGGTAATCCATAAAGTACAGAAGAAGTAATCCTGGGGACCCAAGTTGATAGCAATCTCTCATTTGAAAACCACGTGGCCAAAGTGGTTAGAAAAACATTTTATATAGCCCACCTAATCATGAAGGGATTCACATCTAGATCAGGCTGCCTCCTTACTCATCCCTCATCAGGCCCATAATTGAGTACAATGCCCCTTTTGGGATGTACCTTACCAGACACCTGCAGCAACTGGAAAGACCCCAAAAGTACCTCACCAAGAGGATCAAAGGGCTCAAACAGATGCCATATGCTGACCGGTTAAAGAAACTCCAGCTCTACTCAGTGGCATACCGCCTGCTCAGAGGCAATCTGTGCCTGATGTATAAAGACATGTCCAACCCGGAATTAATGGACATGCTGCACCTCAAAAAATCCAAACCCATCGAGCTACGCGCTCGAGAGACTTGAACCTCAGCACTGAAATAAATAGGACATGCTGGAGGGACAGATTCATAACCCATAGGCTCCCTTCACTCTGGAATAAAATCCCAGTCCAGGTTAGGCAGAGTCCCTCATTGACTCTCTTCAAGAGGAATCTTGATGAGTGGATGGGAGATCGTAGGTTTACCCCGGGTATCACTTCTGTGTCACTGTTAGACAGAGAGAGGCACAGTATACTAACCTCGAAAAAGGGCATAGCAAAATTCATTTAAAATGGGTGGCGAAAGCCAAACACACTCAGCCTAGTATGAAACTATGAACCTATAAATGGCAGAGGCATGAATCTTAATTGATGAGAAAGAAAGCCCTTTGTTCAGCATCTCAGTTATTGTAAAATCTGAGGGATATGTGGTATGGACATGTCAATGCCTTGTTCCTGGCTCCAAGCATTTAATCTCTTCCATTTCTCTGCATAAGATTTTCTGGTACTGGGCCTCCTGGCCTCCAAGATAACATCTAAGACAGCTTTTGAAAGAAGAGTGTTCTGAATGGCTACATTATCTGCCATGCTGCCAGATTTAGGGTCCTGAGTTGGCTGTGCAGGAGCTGATCGTTTTGTTGGGTCAGCAAGTGAGAAGTTTGAGGCAATATCCATGCTGGACCTTGAGACCAGCTCTTTAGGATTGGGTACCAGTGCTGGCATGGCCAGTCTGGAGCAATCAGTATCATTTTTGGCTTCTCTTGTGACCTTTAGGAGTACCCTGGGAAGGAGAGGCAGTGGAGGAAAGGCATATACTGTTAGATTTTTCCAGCTGAAGGATAGGACGTCCACTTTCCAAGCTTGCTTGTGATAATTTCTTGTGCAAAATCTCTGCAATTGGGAGTTGTGAGGGGAAGCAAATAGGTCTATGTCTGGGCATCCCCATTTCCTTATTATCATACTGAAGACTTATGGATCCAGCTTCCATTCTGCCATGAGGTTTCTGCTTAGATCGTCTGCCAGAGTATTTGTTTTTCCTGGCAGGAATTGTGCTTGCAGGTGAACTTGGAAAGCCAATGCTGTGTCCCATAAGGTCATTGCTTGTCTGCAGAGAGGGTAGGAATGTGTACCTCCCTGCTTGTTTATGTACCATATGACCATAGTATTGTCTGTCTTTATCAGTAACTGTCCTGGATGAAGCAGGTCATTGAAAGCTGTCAGGGAATTTTGAACAGCTAGCATCTCTTTTTGATTGATGTGAAGATGCATCTGGTTTGCAGGCCATGTGCCCTGAATACATTTTCCTGCCATATAGACCCCCCAGGCATAATCTGATGCAGCCGTTGTCAGTGTTTGCCTGGCTGTGGGGAGACTGAATGGTAAACCCTTGTTGTGGTGACAGGCTTCTGCCCACCATCGAAACACCTGTTGCAGGCAGGGAATGAGTGCAATTACTGTCTCCAGGCTGTGGCAATGCTGAGTCCAAACACTTTTTAGATACCATTGTAGTTTCCTCATATGCAGTCTGGCATATGGAATTACTAGAATGCAGGATGCCATGAAACCCAAGGCCTGCAGGATTTTCCTTGCAGATAAGTGGGTTTTTGTTGCCAATTTCTTGAAGTAAGTAGTCAGATGCTTTTGTTTGTCTGGCGTGAGATAAGCCATCTGGGCAGTTGTATTTAAGCTTGCACCCAGGAATATTATCTCTTGAGAGGGCACTAGTTTTGATTTCTTTTCGTTTACCGTGTACCCTAGGCCAATTAGTGATTTTTTTTACAAACGCCAGATGCTGTAGAAGAATATCTTTGTTCTCTGCTTGAATTAGGCAGTCGTCCAAGTAGGGATATATCTGAATTCCTTTTTGTCTGCAAAAGGCAATTACTGGTGCCAGGCATTTTGTGAAGACCCTGGGTGCAGTAGGTAAGCCAAAGGATAGTGCAGAGAATTGGTAATGCATTGAGCCAGCTATGAATCTGAGGTATCTTCTGCAAGATTGTCTGATTGGGACATGCAGGTATGCCTCCTTTAGGTCCAAAGTTACGAGCCAAGCCTTCTTGCCCAGCATGGGCAGTAGCTGCTGTAGAGTCAACATCTTGAATTTTGGGACTTCCAGAAACGTATTTAGTATAGACAGGTCCAGTATTGGTCTCCAGGTTTTGTCCTTTCGGGGTACTAGGAAAAGTCTGGAGTAAAATCCTTGCCCCTGCTCATGTTGTGGTACTTGCTGAATGGCCCTCATGTCCATGAGGGCTGTAATTTGTTTTTGCGCCTCTGCCCATTGATTGTGTGGCAGGTCTGACATATTTTTTGACCTTGGTAGAGAGTGAAAGTGGAACCTGTAGCCTTGGGACAACTATGTTCAGGACCCATTCGTCTTGGGTAACCATTTGTCAATTTGATGAAAAAAGTGCTAGTTTTCCCCCTAAGGGGGCTGTCAAAAGAAAAGTGCTTGGATCTGGTAGAGGAAAGTCGTTGGGACTGTTTCCTGTAAGGCTGTGATTTGTCTTCTCCGCTTTTGGAGGTAGGAGCACCCCATTGTTTAGGCCTGTATGTGCCTTGGGGCTGAGATCTGCCTCTGGGATGCCTGTATCTGCCTCTTTGCGGCCTGTCTGACACTGGAAAGGACCAATTTTTAGAAGGCCAGTTCCTGCTAAACCTGGGTGGCTGTACCTGCAAGAATCCTTGACTGTCTGCATGGATTTGGCTTTATCCTCCATTTTTTTCAACACATCTTCTGCTTTAGTGCCAAACAAAGTATCTTGCTGTAAAGGTGCATCTAGTAATTTTGCTTTAACATTATCAGGCAGATTCTGTTCCTTTAACCAAGCATGCCTTCTAATACCAGTACCTGTAACAGCGGCCCTGCAAGAGGCCTCCAGTGAATCATAACCACATTGCAATGTATGCCTCCCCACTTGTTCAGCTGCATGCAAAAAATCCAACAATTCCTTGTTTTCTGTACTTTCAGCATTTGTCAACAATTTCTGTTTAAGCAGTGACATTACATATTGCTGACATTAAACATGAAACTGACAATTTAAAGCCCTTACAGCCAGGGTAGCAGAGGTGGAATAGCAAGGGGTCTGTGCTGAGGAAGTAGCAGAAAATCCGTGAGCCTTTTCTTAGATTCAGAATAATCTTGGCTTTCCCAGTGGAAATGCTCCCTCATGGTATGCAGGGTTTTCCCAAAAGAATAATCCTCAGGAGGAGAGGCTGAAGGAATGGATTCTTCAGCATCAGAATCCTCATAAGGAAGCATGGAGTAATCCTGTTCAGAAGAAGAATCAGAGGAAATAGAAACCTGATCAGAAGAAATGTACTCTGTCTCTTGCCTAGGCCTCTTCTTATCAGGAGGGGGATGGGAACCCCTGATCAAAGTAATTAGGTCTTCGGCCATTTTGAGCATCTGTTTTTTAGGCATGGAAGTTTGAGCAGGAGAATGCTGTACTTGTTTGTCTTTAGAGCTGCTTTAGTCTTTGTCTTTGAGGCTGAAGATGGCTTAATATATAATTGTGTAGGTCTGAAGACACCCTCAGAAGCAGATGCCTGCTCAACAGCTCCAGACCCATCTGAGGGAATGATGTCCAAGTGTCCAATACCTTGAGTATCCAGAGGCCCAGTCGGCAAGGAATACAGTACGAGTGGAAATCCTTATGAGGTATTTGCTTCCCACAAGAAATACAATTGTTACCTTTTTCTGACATCGGACTGGAGCAAGAAAAAAAAGTTTCCCCAACGGGGTACTTAGCTTTAATGAAGACTTCGGTTCTGAAATTAGAAAATCTCAGGAGTTGGCCGACCGGCACTTGCAAACTGCTTCTGCTTCGGGCACCGTGTGTCAAGGAGGACTGGAGAAAATGGCGTCTGCGGCATATTTTATACCCCTGGCGCTCTGACATCAGGGAAGAGGCGACAGCAACCAACGCCGGACCTAGACTTTGGAATTCTGGCCGACTGCGGATAGCCTGCCAGCAGGATAAACCAAGAGAAATGACTGCAACAGTGAAACACAATGAACATCATGTTGTTGATAAGTATATGAAATTGACAGTTTAAGGCCCTGATTGCCAAGGTTGCAGATGTATAAACCTTTTTTCCCCCCATCTGTCCAGCGCCCTTGAATCTCTGTCGGAGGGGATAGAGTTTTTTGCTGTTGAGGCCTTAACTCCCTTTGGACCCTGTGAAATAGTTTCAGGATCAGCAGCAGGGTTTCTAAATAAAAATTTATGAGAGTGAGGGACCCTGTAATACCTGTCAGGCTTACTGGGAGTCGGAGGTAGAGAGTCAGGGGTCAGACTTGACTCCGAAAAAACATCATCCACAATGTCTAACACAGGGGAAATGGCTACAGGCTTGTGCTGAGGGAGAAGGAGGAAATCTCTGAGCGCCTTTTTTGATTCTGAGAAGTCTTGACTCTCCTAGTGAAAATGCTCCCTCAAAGTATGCAAGGTTTCTCCAAATTAATAATCCTCTGGAGGAGATGCATATGGAATAGACTCCTCAGCATCAGAATCCTCATAGGGAGATAAAGATAACTCCTGATCAGAAGAGGAATCAGAAGAAACAGAAACCTGATCTGAAGATTCCTAGTCAGCGTCTTGCCTAGGCCTCTTATCTGGATGGGGATGGGTACCCCTGAAAAAGGTAATAAGGTCTTCAGCCATTTTGATCATCTGCTTTTTAGGCATAGAGGCCTGTGCACGTGGCTCAGCCATCTTTTTTTAGTTTTAGGTGTCTTTGCCTTTGGTTTTGCAGCTTTCATCAGTTTGATATAAAAATGTTGAGGTCTGAATACACCCTCAGAAGCCGGTGCCTGCTCAGTGGCTCCGGACCCATCTCAGGGAGATACATCCGTTGGTCCAGTACCTTGTGCATCTTGCGGCATGCCAGACTCCACATGGGTGTCGGTAGAGGCCTGCGACTCGAAGGTAGCGAGTATCGTGGGCTGCAAAAGTGCCTCACTGAGTACTGGCGTCTGGCTTTGGAGAAACTTCGTCGCGGGTTTTGGATCTCTACTTCCTTTCTCTGTCCTTTTCTTTGCGTTTTTTATATACTCCGGTAGTCTGATTGCTATCGGATGACATTTCTAGGTAGTTAAATCTGTTTCCAAAATACTTAGATGCAAAAATATACCGACGCTTAATAGTGCGCTGGTTAAATCTAGCACAAACCCGACAGCCAGGCACATTATGATCAGGGCCAAGGCAAGGAATACAGTATAAATGGAAATCCTTAGCAGGTATTTGCTTCCCACAAGTAATACAATTAACTTTTTCTGACAGCGGTAAAAAGCAAGAAAAAAGTTTCCCCAACGGGGTACTTAGCTTTATTGAAGACTT
Source organism: Protopterus annectens (assembly GCF_019279795.1). NCBI lineage: Eukaryota > Metazoa > Chordata > Ceratodontiformes > Protopteridae > Protopterus > Protopterus annectens. The sequence continues at coordinate 307,281,006 of NC_056747.1, read as the reverse complement.
CGGTTCTGAAACTCAAACGTGAATTATTCAGTAGTCAGCCGACCGACACTTGCGAAATGTTTCTGCTTTGGGCATCGCGCAGCAAGAAAGACTAAAGAAAATGGCATTAGCTGCATGTTTTATACACCTCACGACCTGACGTCATGGAAGAGAAGACAGCAACTGAGGCAGGACCCAAGACTTTGAATTCAGGCCGACTGAGGGCAACCTGCCAGCATACCAAATGTAATGACTGCAACAGTGAAACATGAAGAAAGTACAGTTTTGTACCTACCATAAATGTAGATGTCCGATAGGAATGCATCTGCAGTCCTTACAAATGGGTAGTCCTGTCATCAGGCAGCCCTTAGGTCGGCCGGATTCCAAAGTCTGGGTCTGGCTTCGGCTGGTGTCGCGCTTCACCCGACGTCATAGCTGCAGTTCTTCGGGTATAAAGGCATCAGCCGATGCCATTTTCCTCAGTGTTTCTTGCCCCAGATGCCAGGTGCCCTCTTGGATGGCTAAATTTGGATAAATGCCAATGTTTCCAAATAGTAGAGAGCAAACACATAAAATAAGCATGTATGTACATATATACAAACAAATACACCATAATAGATCCCCCCCAAGCTAGCTGAAGGATGGCAAATACCCTAGGAGTACCACAGAGGGGAAGGTGGGTGGGTAATCCTGACTGCAGATGCATTCCTATCGGACATCTACATTTATGGTAGGTACAAAACTGTACTATGTCCTTCAAGGATGCATCTGCAGTCCTTATAAATGGGTAGAATACCATAGCTAAACTAGGGAGGAGGAAAAAGGAGAGATTATGGTGTAGTTAGGATCCCTTGCAAAACAGCAGTGGCAAAACCTGCTCGGGATCTAGAGTATAAAGGTAAATTGTAATGCTTGGCAAATGTATGCACAGAGGTCCAAGTAGCAGCCTCTATAATGTCCTTGGTAGCCACTCGTAAGAAAGCTGTGGTAGTGGCTGTAGCCCTTGAGGAGTGAGGCCTGATGTTCTCTGGAGCTTTCTTTCCATGGTAGGAGTAACAAAATCTAATGCAATTTCCTATCCATTTGGAGATTGTCTGTTTTGAAATTGGTTTTCCTTCCTTTCCTGTTGCATATGCTACCAGAAGCTGGTCAGTTTTTCTATTGGACTTGGTCCTGTCCAGGTAGTAGCGTAATTGTCTATGTACATCCAAGGTATGCAACAGTCTTTCTCCCCTGTTCTGTGGGTTGGGGAAGAATGTAGGTAGGTGGATAGCCTGATTTAAAGACACTCTGGATACCACCTTAGGCATAAATGTAGGATTTGTTCTCATGGACACTATCTTGATGGAAGATGAGGAAGGGTTGCACTGCCATTAATGCCTGTAGTTCAGAGACCCTTCTTGCTGAGGTGATTGCCAGCAGGAAAGCAGTCTTCCAGGATAAGTATTGTAATTCTGCTGTTGCTGCTGGTTCGAAAGGGGGAAGTGTCAATTTTTCTAGCACAAAGTTCAAGTCCCATGCTGGCAATGGTGGTTTCCTGGGAGGTTTTACATTTTTAATTCCTCTCAGAAACTGCCTGAGCAGAGGATGTGAGAAGACAGGAGGATCCAAGCTGTATTCTGCTGAAATAGCTGATGCATGTATCTTGATGGAAGAATAGGACAGGCCTGTATGGAAGAGCTCTGCCAAGTACTCCAGGATGTTGGCTATGTTTACCAGTGCCACATCTTCTCCCTTTGCAGTACTCCAAATGAGATATCTTTTCCATTTTGCTGCATAATTTTTTCTTGTTGAAGGTCTACGAGCCTCAAGGATTATGTCTTTAACCCTTTGGGATAAATTTGGGTTAAATGTTCTTATGTAATGTTCCAGGCAGTTAGCTGCAGAGTTTTCAGGTTTGGATGCAGGATGTTGAAGTTGTTCTGTGTTAACAGCAATGGGATCAGGGGTAGTGCCCATATTTGTTCCCGAGACATGCTCCTCAGCAATGGGTACCAATGTTGCCTTGGCCAGTCTGGAGCTATCAGAATGATCCTTGGACGTTCCTCTTTGATCTTCAAAAGCACCTTGTGCATCAAAGGAAGTGGTGGGAATGCGTATGCTGTCAGGTTTTTCCAACTGAAAGATAGGAGTCCACCTTCCAAGCAAGTGGGTGGTACGTCCTTGTGCAGAATTTCTTTAGCTGGTGATTGAGTGGGGATGCAAATAAGTCTATTTGTGGTAATCCCCATTCTCTTGTGATGGCTTTGAAGATGTCCGGATGCAGCATCCATTCATGGGCATCCGTGGTAGTTCTGCTTAATATGTCTGCTAGAATGTTTTCTTTTCCCGGTACAAAAATTGCTTGTAACTGAATGTTGTAGCTCAGAGCCACATTCCATAGGTCCAGTGCCAGCCGCATAGAGGATATGAATGTGTGCCTCCCTGTTTGTTGATGTACCACATGACTGTGGTGTTGTCTGTCCTTATCATCAACTGACCTTCTTGGAGAAATGGTCTGAATGACTGGATTGCCAATTTTACTGCCAGCATTTCCTTTAGATTTATGTGCAGGCGCAGCTGGTCTTGAGTCCATAAGCCTTGTATGCACTTGTCCAGCATGTGTGCCCCCCAATCGAGGTCTGAGGCATCTGTCGTGATGGTCTGGCTTGGTTGACTGTTGCAGAAGGGCAGTCCTGTGTTTGATTGACAGGCCTGAGCCCACCATAGGAAGTCTTGCCTCAGGCATGGGATTATTGGAATTTTGGTTTCTAGGCTGTGCTTGTGTTGAGACCACAAATTCTTTAGGTACCACTGTAGCTTTCTCATATGCAGTCTGGCATGAGGGACCAGAATTATGCAGGATGCCATGAAGCCTAGGGCTTGCAGTACTTTTCTTGCAGTTAGATGGTTCTGCTTTGTTAATGCCAAGAAGTAGAGAGGTAGTTGCTCTTTCTTTTCTGCAGTTAGGAATGCCATTTGTTTTGATGTGTCCAGCTCTGCACCCAGAAAGGTTATTCTTTGGGATGGAATCAGCCTTGACTTTTTTATATTGACTGTATATCCCAGGGCTTGCAGCAGGTAAATGACTCTTTGTAAGTCTTGTGTTAGCTTGCTTTTGTTGTCCGCTTGTATCAGGCAGTCGTCCAGGTAGGGGTAAATTTGGATTCCCTGAAGTCTGCAATGAGCAATTACTGATGCCAGGCATTTCGTGAACACTCTGGGCGCAGTAGATAAGCCAAAGGGCAATGCTGAGAATTGATAATGCTCTGATCCTGCAAGAAATCTGAGGTATCTTCTGCACTTTGGTCGTATGGGGACGTGCAGGTATGCCTCCTTGAGATCTAGAGTTACCAGCCAAGACTCCTTGCCCAGCATGGGAAGAAGCTGCTGTAGGGTCAGCATTTTGAATTTTGGAACAATGAGGAATGTGTTTAAAGCGGACAGGTCGAGAATAGGCCTCCATTTGCTCTCTTTTCTTGGTACCAGGAAGAGTCTGGAGTAAAATCCCTTTCCTTGTTCCATAGATGGTACCTTTTCCACAGCTCTCATTCTTAATAATTGAGATATTTGCTTTAGAGCTTCTGCCCTTTGAGCAGGTGGTAGGTTTGGCATTCCTCTCTTTCCTGGTAGAGTATGGAAATGGAACCTGTAACCTTGGTCTATAGTTTGCAAAATCCATTTTTACCTTGTGATGCAATGCCAGTTCTTTGAAAATAAGGTTAGCTTTCCACCTAAGGGTGCTTCCAGTTGTTCCCTGGTAGGCGGTGCCACAGCCAAGTCACTGTGATTGTGTTGTTGTAGTGGTGGTGGCTGCGTCTGTGCCTCGCTGGTTGTTACCTTGCCACTGGCGTCCCCTGTAGGCACCCTGGATTGGTTTCTGCCTCTTGAACGCCTATTCCTGCCTCTCTGTGTCTTAGAGGAGTCCGGAAAGGACCAATTCTTGGAGGGCCAGTTCCTGCTAAACCTTGGAGGTTGAACCTGTAAGAAATCTTTCACTGTTTGTACAGATTTCGCCTTCTCTTCCATCTTTTTTAGTACCTGCTGTGCAGGGGAACCAAATAAATTGACTTTGTCCATGGGTGCATCTAAAAGCTTTGATTTGACATGGTCTGGTAATGCCTGCTCTTTCAACCATGCATGTCTCCTGATAACTGTGCCAGTCATGGCTGATCTAAAGGAAGCCTCCAGTGCATCATAGCCACATTTTAAAGAATGGTTACTAACCTGCTGTATGTTATGTACCATTTCCTGAACATATTTCTTATCTAAAGATTCTTCAGAGGACATTTAGTTAACTGGTCTAGCATAAACTCTTGATATTGAATCATATGAAATTGGCAGTTCAAAGCCCTAGCTGACAAAGTAGCAGAGATGTAAACTTTTTTACCCCATCTCTAAGGACCTGGATTCCCTTTCAGAGGGAGGGGTTTTAGTAGATGTAGTTGCTACAGCTTTAGGGCCCTGGGAGATAGTCTCTGGATCTGCAAAAGGAGCCTTGTATAAATGGTGATGAGTGTCCGGGACCCTGTAGAACCTATCGGGCTTAGCAGGGGCTGGAGGTAATGAATCAGGAGCAGTGCAAGCATCATTAAATGCATCATCTACAACAGAAAGAACTGGAGGTATAGCTAAAGGCCTATGCTGTGGCAAATGTAGAAAGGTTCTAAGCCTTTTTCTGGAGTCTGAGAAATCTTGGCCCTGCCACTGAAATTGTTCCCTCATAGCATGCAAGGTTTCCCCAAAGGAAAATTCCTCAGGTGGAGAGGCTGAAGGAATGGACTCTTCAGCATCAGAGTCTTCGTAAGGGGAATAAGGAGCCTCAGGAGGGTCTGTATGTTCTGAGTCATCAGAGGAATCATCTGTGGATACTGGCTCTGGGGGCTCTGCTCTAGGCCTTTTCTCTGGAGGTGGAAGAGAGGTCCTGTCTGGATGAGGCTGGGATCCACGAATTAAAGAAATGAGATCCTCAGCCAAAGAAAGCATATAGGAACTGGTGCTGGGCCTGTGAGAGGGGGGCTTGACAGGCACCGTTTTTGAAGCTTTAGCTGCTTTAGCCCTGGCAAAGGCCTTAATAGACATGGCTGCTGGAGGCCTAGCAGCTCCACGTGCAGGGGTTGAAGTATCCAAGGGAATTGTGTCTGATAATTCCTGAGAAATCGCAACTGCAGGTTGGATCTCAGAAGCCGATTCCACCAGGTTAGAAGATGCCTCGGTAGAAGGCATGGTTTCGACTGGGGGAAGAACCGCTTGCTCGGTTTCAGCTGAAACCGAGACACTCGTGGTTGGCTTAACCGCGGTTTCGGCCGAAACCGCGGACCGCGAGTGTCGGTCCTTTTCCCTGCGTTTTTTGGTTATTTGTGAAGTCGGAGGATCCGACGGCATGATATAAGCAAACTCAGAGCTGAAAAACTGTTCTGCAAATTCCGACTGACGTCTAAGCGTCCGTCGGTTAAAAGAAGCACAGGCTAGACAAGCTGCTATGTCGTGGTCTGGGCCTAAACAAGGTAAGCAGTAAGACTGGAAATCTTTATGAGGTATTTGTTTCCCACAAGTTAAACAGTTATTCACTTTTTCTGACATCGGCTGAGGCAAGAAAGAGTCCCCAACGGGGTACTTAGCTTTTTAGAAGTCTTCGAAGTAGTAATCTCTGGTTCTGACCGACCGGCACTTGCGAACAACTTCTGCTTCGGGCACCACACGGCAAGAAAGACTGAGGAAAATGGCGTCGGCTGATGCCTTTATACCCGAAGAACTGCAGCTATGACGTCGGGTGAAGCGCGACACCAGCCGAAGCCAGACCCAGACTTTGGAATCCGGCCGACCGAAGGGCTGCCTGACGACAGGACTACCCATTTGTAAGGACTGCAGATGCATCCTTGAAGAACATCATCTGGGGCTGCGAAAGCGCCTCACTGCGAACTGGTGACTAGCTTAACGGAAGCGTAATCGGCAGTTTTGGACCTATGCGGTCTGTCTCGGTCTTTATCGTTACATTTTTTTGGAATGTCGGTAGTCAGATGGGCTTACCAAAGCCATTTCTGGATAGTTAAACAGAGTACCAAAATAATTTGCTGAAAGAAACAGATAACGAATAGTCCGGGGGTTGAATAAGTCACAAAACCGACAGCAAGGGACATCGTGGTCTGGGCCTAAGCAAGGAATGCAGTATGAATGAAAATCTTTGAGGTATTTTCTTTCCACAGGCAATACAATTGTTAACTTTTACTGACATCTGTTAAGAGCAAGAAAAAGGATCCCCAATGGGGTACTTAGCTTTTTTGAAGACTTCGGTTCTGAAACTCAAAAATGAAAATTTCAGGAGTCAGCTAACCGGCACTTGCGAACTGCTTCTTCAGGCACCTCACGGCAAGAAAGACTGATGTTATGGCGTAGGCTGCATGTTTTATACCCTGACGACCTGAAGTCATGGAAGAAGAGATAGCATTCGACGCAGAAATCCAAGACTTTGACATTCAGGCCGGCTGAGGGCTACCTGCAGGCGGACAACCCAAATGTAATGACTGCAACAGTGAAACACAAAGAACGTCATGCCAAACGAAGGATGGTGAAGCACTACCACCAATGTATGAAGCAAAGAAAATGTAAAATGCTGACTGTGTATCCGACTATCTGGACACCATTTACAGTAAGGGGGGATCTGTTTCACAGGGTGCAGAGAAAAACTACAAAAGTACTGGAGCAGAAACATGTCCATGCTGAGGAACTGGAATCTGTGTTCGCCTGATGAAAGAGAGAGACTGGAATATAGCTACATCCCTAAATTAGTTTGAATATAGACGGAGTATCCTGAGGCTAAAGAAAAAGAAAAGATGGACAACAAGCACATACATTATGCAACTAATAGCTGAGAAGTTTAAAAAAACATACATCATTGCTAAAGAGTTATACAGCCTGTAGAGTGGTATAATTTGACAGGCCACCAAGCAAATAAAAAAAAATTAAAGGAGCTTTGAAGTAATGAAGACAGAACTGGCACAGTTAGGGTAGGATTCAGACAGTCGCACAGCAGCTGGCTGCAAAATATTGGTAAATTTGCAAGAAAAAATTAATTCATCCCCAGTCAAAAATCCAAGGTTCATAGCAGCAGAAGACATAAACAGGCAGTGAGAAGTTAACCTCCTAGGCGGCACAGTATTCTGTAAAACAGGTCCAGACTAAGCAATGGTGGAATACTCCCTTGATTTTTAAAAGCAGTTTTTAAAATTTCACCTCACTTTCAGTCAAAGAAAGTTCTCAAAAGAGCTACTCTAATAAATCAGACTAATTAATGCTAAGGAGTCAGGTTAAGCCACAGAAGCTACAGCATGAAACAATGCTATTAACTTCATAAGTGGACACATACCTTTCACAGAAATTGTTGCGTTAACAGGTGGGGTGGTCTCGAACAAGCAGACATACTCTCCTGCAGAATGGTAGTCTACTTTACTTATCCTAGAAAATAATAAAATGTGGAGTTAGCACGCTTGAAGACGGTCATACTTCTGTAACAAGTGTAACTGCTGTAAAACGTCTCTGTAAAAATGCAGTCAAAAAGAAAGACCACTGCTCTAATAATATTCATTTTTTCCAACTCTTCAGTGATGACTTACCTCTAACAATGAACAAGAGCCCCCCTTTTCAGCTCATTTGTCCAAGTTGCTCAGGACTACTTCAATGCTAGTTAACCACACTGCAAAAAGTACAGTTGTGTACACTTACCATAAATGTAGACATTAGAGTGTATTCACTGTTGCAGTCATCACTTGTGGGTTATCCCGGCTGGACAGCCCTCAGCCGGCCTGAATACCAGAATAAAGGATTTTCCTCCTGCATTGGCTGTTCTGAGACTGTGGCTGACATCAGGACTATAAAGGGTGACAGCAGACGCCATTACATCAGTTTTTCTTGCCCCCCCAATAGTCAGGAGCCCTTAACAGGATACAGAAATATGGGGAAAGTGGGAGGAAAAGTACAGTTGTGTACACTTATCATAAATGTAGATATTAGAGTGTATTCACTGTTGCAGTCATAACATTTGGGTTACCTGCTTGCAGTAGCCCTCAGTCGGCCTGATTATCAAAGTCTTGGTTGCTGCGTCGGATGCTGTCTCATCTTCCATGATGTCAGGTCATCAGGGGTATAAAGCATGCAACCGACACCATTACATCAGTTTTTCTTGCCCCAGATGTCAGGTGCCCCCATAATGGGAAGCAAATATATACAAGGTTACACTTCCAACAAAAAAAGCAAATACACCAAAAAGCTTTAAGCGTAGCAAACAAGAATAGAGGTATAGTCAATAAAAGTCAGGGGGCTGGAGGGAGGGTAACCAGGACTGCAACAGTAAATACACTCGAACATCTGCATTTATGATAAGTGTACACAACTGTACTTATGTTCTTTGTGTTTCACTGTTGCAGTCATCACATTTGGGTAGATTCCCAAAGCGAAGGATGGGAGGAGGTAATTAGCATTAGGACCAGCTATAAGGCCCTGCAAGACTGCAGTGGCAAAGCCAGCACTGGATTTAGAAAAAATTGGCAAGTGGTAATGCTTGGTGAAGGTTTGTACGGAACTCCAGGTAGCAGCTTCTAGGAGGACCATGGTAGGGACACCTCTGAGAAAGGCTGTAGAGGTAGATGTAGCCCTGGTTGAATATGGTCTTATCCCCAGTGGGGTAGGTTTTCCATGGTGCTTATAGCAGAAATTAATGCAGTGGCCTATCCACTAAGAAATGGTTTGCTTTGAAATAGCCTTCCCCTCTGCCCCTGCAGCAAATGCAACCAGCAGCTGCTCAGATTTCCTGAGAGGTTCAGTCCTGTCCAAGTAAAATCTAAGTTGTCTGTGTACGTCCAAGGAGTGTAGTATTCGTTCCCCTTTGTTCTGTGGATTAGAAAAGAAGGCTGGCAAAGGAATGGACTGATTAAGGGCCAAATTGGATATCACCGTGGGCATGGAGGAGGGATTGGTCCTGAGGGACACCCTGTCCACGTGAAAGATGAAAGGCTCCAATGCCATAACAGCCTGTAATTCAGACTTCCTTCTTGCTGAAGTGATGGCTAGAAGGATGGCTGCTTTCCAAGAAAGGAATTTCAACTCCGCATTTGCAACTGGCTCAAAGGGAGGTAAAGTGAGATTTTCCAGTACAAAGTTAAGGTCCCAGGGTGGAGTAGGGGCTCTCCTGGGTGGCCTTAAGTTTTTGGCCCCTCTGAGGAACTGCTTCAGCAGTGGATGAGAGAAGAGGGGTGGTTCTGTGTTGTAATGAGCTGAAATGGCTGAGGCATGAATTTTGATGGAGGAAAAGGAAAGGCCCTTGTGAAGCATCTCAGTTAAGTATTGAAGAATCTGAGGTAAATTGGGCGCTGCTGTGCCCATCCCCAGAGTGTGGCTCCAGGAACAGAATCCTTTCCATTTTTCAGCATAGGATTTTCTAGTACTTGGCCTCCTTGCCTCCAGAATGACATCCATCACTTGCTTACTGAGGGATGATAACGAAGAGATCAGGTAATTAGCCAGTCTGCCAGGTTCAGGGTTTGAAGCTGTAGTTGCAGAATCTGGACCTCCTGCTGGGACAGCAGGGCAGGAGTCTGAGGCAGGTGACATGGTGCCAGCAGTGACACTGCGTAAGAGGGTGTACGAGTGTTGGCGTGGCCAGTCTGATGCAATCAGTATTGCCCTTGGTTTGCCCTGTTTGATCTTTAGTAGTACCTTGGAGAGGAGAGGTAGAGGGGGAAATGCATAAACCGATAGGTTTTTCCAGGTGAAGGACAAAGCATCCACTTTCCAAGCTTGTTTGTGGAGAGTCCTTATGCAGAATTTGTCCAATTGGAAGTTCTGGGGGAGGCAAATAGGTCTATCTCTGGGCTCCCCCATTTGTTTTTCAACATGTTGAATATCTTTGGTTCCAGTTTCCACTCGTGTGGGTCCATGAGATTTCTGCTTAGATCGTCTGCCAGTGTATTTAGCTTTCTTGGCAGGAATTGGGCCTGTAGGTGCACTTGGTAGCTCAAGGCTGTGTTCCACAGAGCCATGGCTAGTCTGCAGAGAAGATATGAGTGGGTTCCTCCCTGCTTATGTACCACATAACAGTGGTGTTGTCTGTCTTTACCAATAATTGTCCTGGAAGAATGTGGTCCTTGAGGACTGTCAGAGCATTCTGTACAGCTAACATTTCTTTTTGATTGATATGCAGTTGCATTTGACTTGGGTTCCATTTGCCCTGAATGCACTTCCCTGCCAAGTGTGTCCCCATGCATAGGCTGATGCGTCTGTTAGGGTTTGGGTGGCAGGGGGTAGAGTGAATGGCAGTCCCTTGTTTTGGTGGCAGGCCTCTGCCCACCAAAGGAACCATGTGTAGCCAAGGTATGATAGGAATAATTGATTCTAGATCCTGAGAATGTCGACACCATAGGCTTTTTAGATACCATTGTAGTTTCCTCATATGCAGTCTTGCATATGGAATTAGTACAATGTAGGAGGCCATGAACCCCAGGGCTTGCAGTATTTTCCTTGCAGATAGCTGGGTCTTTGTGGCCAGAACTTTGAAGTAGGCTGTCAGATGAACTTGTTTCTCTGGCGTAAGGTAGGCCATCTGGGAAGTTGTATTCAAGCTTGCTCCCAGGAATACAATTTGTTGACTGGGTACAAGATGTGATTTCTTTTCGTTTATGGTGTACCCCAGAGAAGTCAACAATTTCTGTACAAGTGCCAGATTTAATATTAAGTCCTGGCTTTCTTCCTGAATTAGACAATCGTCCAGGTATTGTTATATTTGAATATTTCTTTGCCTGCAAAATGCAATGGAATTGTGAATACCCTGGGCGCAGTAGATAAGCCAAAGGGCAGTGCAGAGAACTGCTTTGAAGTGTAGGTATCTTCTGCAAGATTCCCTTATTGGGATGTGCAAAAAGGCTTCCTTTAAATCCAGTTTTGCCAACCAGGCATCTTTGCCTAGCATAGGAAGCAGCTGATGAAGAGTTAGCATCTTGAATTTTGGAAACGCCAGAAATGTGTTTACGATAGATAAGTCCAGGACAGGACGCCAGGAACTGTCTTTTCTGGGTACCAGAAAAAGTCTTGAGTAGAAACCTTGTCCCCATTCTTCTTGTGGGACAGAGGTTGAATAGCCCTGATGCTGAAGAGAGAGAACTTACTTTTGAGCCTCTGCCCACTGGTTTGGGGTAGATATGGTCAACTGTTTGGGATTGGTAAGGAATGGAAGTGGAATCTGTATCCTTGGGAAACTATATTTACAACCCATTTGACCTGGGTAATGAATTCCCAATTTTTTTTTGCCTGCAGGGCAATCTTTCCCCTAAAGGAACGGTCAGTTTTGAAGGGCTTGGAAGCTTTAAATTTAAGTCATTGAGACAATTTACCATAAGGGGGTGTCTTACTACCCCCTGCTTTGTAAGTGGGAGCACCTCACTGCTTAGTCCTGTGTGTTCTGCTGGTTCTGGGTTTGGACTGAAGGTCTGGAAGAGGAAGGAAAGGACCAGTTCTTAGAGGGCCAATGCCTACTAAATCTGGGAGGCTGTACTTGCAGGAAATCTTTAACGGTTTGCATATATTTAGCTTTTTCCTCCATCTTTTTAAAGTACTACTTCTGCTTTGTTGCCAAACAGGCTGTCTTGGTTTAAGGGAGCATCCAGCAATTTAGCTTTAACATGATCTGGCAAACATTGCTCCTTAAGCCAAGCATGCCTTCTAAGTACAGACCCAGTGACAGCAGCCCTACAAGATGAATCTAATGAATCTAAACCACATTGCAAAGTGTGTTTTCCAACTTGTTCAGCAGAATGCATTAAATCCTGTAAATCTTTATTTTCAGCACATTCAGGAATCAACATCATTTTCTGTTTAAGCAGTTCAATATTATGCTGCTGATACTTTAACATATGAAACTGGCAGTTTAAGGCCCCAATGGCCAAGGCTGCATTAGTGTATACCTTCTTATCCCATCTATCCAGCGCCCTGGAATCTCTACCAGAACGGGTAGGATTTTTGGCAGTAGTAGCCTTAATGCCCTTGGGTCCCTGTAAAATAGTCTCAGGGTCCGCAGTAGGATTTTTAAAAAGGAACTTGAGAGTCAGGAACCCTGTAATACCTATCAGGTTTTCTGGGCACAGGAGGTAGAGAGTCGGGGGGCCAGGCTAGATTCCGAGAAGGCATCAACAATGTCCAGTACAGGAGGGATGGCCAAAGGCCTGTGTTGGGGCAGGAGTAAGAAATCCCCAAGCCTCTTTTTGGAGTCAATGTAATCCTGGCTCTCCCAGTGAAAATGTTCCCTAAGAGTATGCAAGGTTTCACCAAAAGAGAAGTCCTCTGGAGGGGAAGCACAAGGAATTGAATCCTCTGCATCAGAATCCTCACAGGTAGATAAGGGTAAAACCTAGTCCTCAAAGGAAAGAGAAATTTCAGAGTCCTGATCAGAAGAATCAGAAGGAAAATCAGTCCTAGGTCTCTTAGAAGGGGGAAGGGGAGGGGGAAGGGTGGCTTCCCTGATTAGTGTAATAAGGTCTTCAGCCTTTCTTGTTTTTTAGGCATAGGGGCCTGATCATGCAGTCTGGGCGTCTGTTTTCTAGGCATGTATCAAGTTTTAGGCCTTGAAGAAGAAAGATGGCGTTGGTTTAATATGCAAGTCAGTAAGCCTGAGTACACCTTCAGAAGCCGGTGCCTGCACAGCAGCTCCGGAACCATCCAAGGTAGAGACATCAGCAGGTTCCACAGTCAAAGCATCATCTCGCGGCATACTGGACTCCGAATGGGTGTCAGTAGAGGCCTGCAAATCTGAAGTAGCGGGTATCAGGGGCTGCGAAAGCACCTCACTGAGTACCGGCGAACTGGTGACTAGCTTAGGAAAAATGTCGTCGGCAGCTTTGGACTTCTGCGGTCTGTCTCTGTCTTTATCTTCGCATTTTTTCGAAATGTCATTAGTAGGGTCGCTTACCGAAGCCATTTCTGGATAATTGAACAGAGTACCAAAATATTTAGAAGCATAAACAGACGAATAGTTCGAGGTTTGAATAAGGCACAAAACTGACAGCAAGGTACGTCGTGGTCTGAGCCTAAGCAAGGAATGCGGTACGAATGAAAATCTTTATGAGGTATTTGCTTTCCACAAGAAATACAATTGTTAACTTTTACAGACATCGGATTAAAGCAAGAAAAAGGTTCCCCAACGGGGTACTTGGCTTAGTTGAAGACTTCGGTTCGAAAACGGAAATTTCAGGAGTTGGCAGACCAGCACTTGTGAACTGCTTCTGATTCGGGCACCGCACAACAAGAAAGACTGATGTAATGGTATCGGCTGCATGCTTTATACCCCTGACAACCTGGCGTCATGGAAGATGAGACCGCATCCAACGCAGGACCCAAGACTTTGATAATCAGGGCTACTGCAAGCAGATAACCCAAATGTGATGACTGCAACAGTGAAACATGAAGATGATCAGAACTGCAGTGAATACACTCCAACACCTACATTTATGGTAAGTGTACACAACTGTACTATGTTCTTCGTGTGTTTCACTATTGCAGTCATCACTTGTGGGAAGATTCCCAAAGCTGAGGAAGTGAGTGAAGGCATGCTATATAGGTTAAGGGGATGCTAGCATGCCCAGCAGGATTACAGATGCAAACTCTGCGCTTGTTTTAAAGACTGTAGCCAGCTGGTAATGCTTAGTGAAAGTGTGGATAGATGTCCATGTAGCAGCCTCCAGAATATCCTTGGTAGGAACCCCTCTCAGGAAGGCCGTTGAAGTAGAGGCTGCTCTAGTGGAATGAGATCTGATGGATTTACTAGGATTATTTCCATGGAAGGCATAGCAGAAATGTATGCAATGAGAGATCCATTTGCAGATGGTCTGCTTTGTAAAGGGTTTCCCCTCTGCCGCAGGGGCGAACAAAACCAGTAGCTGGTCATTTTGACTGATTTTGTCCTGTCAAGGTAAAATCTAAACTGTCTATGTCCAGGGTATGCAGAATTCTCTCTCCTTTATTGGTAGATTTTGAAAAGAAAGTAGACAGGTGAATCGTCTGGTTGAGGGTTACATCAGAGACCACCTTAGGCATAAAGGAGGGGTTGATTCTCAGAGAGACCCTGTCTGCATGGAAAATGATGAAGTGCTCAGTGGCCATGAGGGCCTGGAGCTCAGATACCCCCCCTGGCAGAAGTGATGGCTAGCAAGAAAGCAGTTTTCCAAGAGAGATACTTGACATCTGCTGAAGATGCTGGTTCAAAAGGGGGGGGGGAAGAGTCCACTTTTCTAAAACAAAGTTTAGATCCCAAGCTGGTGCAGGTGGCCTATCTGGTCTGATGTGAGCCACACCTCTCAGGAACTGTTTTAAGGGGTGCTGAAAGAACAAGGGCTGCTCTGACTGGACACAGGCTGAGATAGCTGAGGCACGAGTCTTCATAGAGAAGTAAGACAACCCCTTTTCTAGAAGCTCTGCCAGGTAGTCCAGAACCAGTGGCAAAGAAGCATTGGCGCTGCATGTGCCTCTGCTACTGCACCAGCAGGTGAACCTTTTCCATTTTGCGGAATAAGATTTTCTGGTGCTGGGTCCACGGGCCTCAATAATGTTGAACACTTGTTTGCTGAGGGCTGAAGTGTTAATCTGCCTTTGAGGAATTAGCCATGTGGTTAACTTGGGTGTGGCCAGGTCTGGGTCCAGTAGCTTCCCTCTCTGTGTGAGAATGTCCTTTAAGGGAGGTAAGGAGATGGGAGGGTGCATGCTCAGACTGAGGAGCATGGGGTACCAGTGCTGCCTTGGCCAGTCTGGGGCAATCAGGATAGCCGTTGGCCCTTCCTCTCTGATCTTGAGCAGCACCCTGGGTATCAGAGGCAGTGAGGGGAAAGCGTACACAGGCTTCCCCAGTGGAAAGAGAGGGCGTCCACCCTCCAAGTTTCTGGGCGAAACTCTTGAGCAGAATTTAGTCAGCTGGCTGTTCTTGTAGTTTGCAAAAAGGTCTGTGTCTGGTTCCCCCCCCAGATACGACTGATCTTTAGGAAGGTCTCCCTGTGCAACTGCCACTCATGGGGATCCAGGAGTTGTCTGCTTAATTGGTCTGCCAGTGTGTTTTGTTTCCCTGGAAGGTATTGTCCTATCAGATGCAGTCCCAGGTTTGCTGCTAACTGCCAGATTTTCACAGCTAAGCGACACAGGGGGTAAGAATGGGTGCCCCCTTGCTTGTTGATGTACCACATGACCGTAGTGCTGTCTGTTTTGATTAAAAGGACTCCTGGTGACAGATGTTCTTGGAAGGATAGGATTAGTCTGTGTACTGCTACCATTTCATTCAAGTTGATGTGCAGACCCTGAACCTCCGGTTCCCAAAAGGCCTGAGTTCGCAGTGCTCCTTTGTGAGCTCCTCAGGCAATGTCTGAGGCATCTGTTATTATGGGTTGGTCGTGTGGCTAAAGGACAAAGGGAAGGCCCTTGTTCAGAGTGCAATCCTTGACCCACCACAGGAACTCCTTCCCTAGACAAGGAATTAGGGGGAGTTGGTGTTCCAGTGACTGGCAGTGTTGGCATCAGAGGTTCCTTAGGTACCAATGAAATTTTCTCATGTGCAGCCTGGCAAGGGGTACCAGCAGGATGCCGGAGGCCATGTATCCCAGGGCAGTGAGGTGGGTTTTGTTTGGCAGCTGGGTGAAGTAAGACTGTAGAAAGGCCTGTTTCTGTGGGGGGAGGAAGGCCATTTGTGTTGAGGTGTCTAGAAGGGTGCCCAGGAAGGTTATCCTTTGTGCAGGCTCTAGATGGGACTTCTCCAGGTTGATGGTGAATCCCAGTGAGGTTAGCAGGGTCTGCACAAAGGAGAGGTCCTGCAGGAGTTTTTCCTTGGCTTCTGCCTGCATGAGGCAATCGTCAAGATAGGGATAAATGTGTATGCCTTTCTGTCTACAAAATGCAATGACTGGAGTCGGGCACTTGGTAAAGACTCTGGGAGCAGTGGATAAGCCAAAGGGCAGAGCAGAGAAAGCACAGTTTTGTACCTACCATAAATGTAGATGTCCGAACTGGATAGCATCTGCAGTCATAACAAATGGGTTGTCCTGTCGTCAGGCAGCCCTTCGGTCGGCCGGATTCCAAAGTCTGGGTCCGGCTTCGGCTGATGTCGCACTCCACCCGACGTCATCTCTGCTGGTCTTCGGGTATAAAGGCATCATCCGACGCCATTTTCCTCAGTGTTTCTTGCCCCAGATGCCAATTGCCCTCTTGGAAAGCTAAATTTTGGATAAATGCCAATGTTTCCAAAATAGTAGAAGGCAAAAACAAAAAATAAACATGTATGTACATATATACAAACAAATACACCATAAGAAACTCCCCCCCCCGCTAGCTATTAGGAGGGTAAATACCCTAGGAGTACCGCAGAGGGGAAGGAGGGAGGGTAATCCTGACTGCAGATGCTATCCAGTTCGGACATCTACATTTATGGTAGGTACAAAACTGTACTATGTCCTTCATGGATGCATCTGCAGTCATAACAAATGGGTAGAATACCATAGCCAAACTAGGGGAGGAGGAATAATAATTATGGTGTAGTCAGGATCCCTTGCAGTACAGCAGTGGCAAACCCTGCTCGGGATCTAGAATATAGAGGTAAATTATAATGCTTGGCAAAAGTATGCACGGAGGTCCAAGTAGCCGCCTCAATAATGTCCTTGGTTGCCACTCCTCTTAAGAAAGCTGTGGTAGTGGCTGTAGCCCTTGTAGAATGAGGTCTTATGTTCTGTGGAATTGGTTTTCCATGGTAGGAGTAACAGAATCTTATGCAATTTCCTATCCATTTGGAGATTGTCTGTTTGGAAATTGCTTTTCCTTCCCTTCCTGTTGCATAGGCTACAAATAGCTGGTCAGTTTTTCTGTTACCTTTGGTTCTGTCCAGGTAGTAGCGTAACTGTCTATGTACATCCAAGGTATGCATTATTCTTTCACCTCTGTTTTGTGGATTGGGAAAGAAGGTAGGTAGGTGGATTGCCTGGTTTAAAGACACTCTGGATACCACCTTAGGCATAAATGTAGGATTAGTTCTCATGGACACCCTATCTTGATGGAAGATTAGGAAGGGTTGCACTGCCATTAAGGCCTGTAGTTCAAACCCTCCTTGCTGAAGTAATAGCCAGTAGGAAAGCAGTTTTCCATGACAGGTGTTGTAGATCTGCTGTTGCTGCTGGTTCAAACGGAGGGAGTGTCAACTTTTCTAGTACAAAATTCAAGTCCCATGCTGGTAATGGTGGTTTCCTAGGAGGTTTTACATTCTTGATCCCTCTGAGGAACTGCCTGAGTAGAGGATGTGAAAAGACAGGAGGATCAAAGCTGTATTCTGCTGAAATAGCTGATGCATGTATCTTGATGGAGGAATAGGACAGGCCTGTATGTAGAAGCTCTGCCAAGTACTCCAGAATGTTAGCAATATCTATGTGCGACATCTTTTCCTCTTTCAGTACTCCAAATGACGAACCTTTTCCATTTTCCTGCATAGTTCCTTCTTGTTGAAGGTCTGCAGGCTTCAAGGATAATGTCTTTAACCCTTTGTGAAAGGTCTGGGTTAGTTACTGCTATGTGATGTTCCAGGCAGTCAGTTGCAAGGTTTTTAGGTTTGGATGTATGATGTTGTAGTTGTTCTGAGTTAACATCAGAGGCATCAGGGGTATTGACCACATTTTCTCCCGAGACATGCTCCTCAGCAATGGGTACCAGTGTTGTCTTGGCCAGTTCGGAGCTATCAGAATTATCCTTGGACGTTCCTCTTTGATTTTCAGTAGTACCTTGTGCATCAAGGGAAGAGGTGGAAATGCATATGCTGTCAGGCCTTTCCAGCTGAAGGATAGAGAGTCCACCTTCCATGCAAGTGGGTGGAATGTCCTTGTGCAGAATTTTTGAGCTAGTGATTTTGTGGGGAAGCGAATAGATCTATTTGTGGCATTCCCCATTTCTTTGTGATGGCCTTGAAGATGTCGGTGTAGCATCCATTCGTGAGCATCCGAGGTGGTTCTGCTTAAAATGTCTGCTAGGGTGTTCTCTTTTCCCGGTACAAATATTGCCTGTAACTGGATGTTGTAGCTGAGAGCCAGATTCCAAAGGTCCAAAGTCATTCTGCATAGGGGTAAGAATGAGTGCCTCCCTGTTTGTTGATGTACCACATGACTGTGGTGTTGTCTGTCCTTATCATCAAATGGCCTTCTTTGAGGAATGGTCTGAATTTTAGGATTGCCAGTTTTACTGCCAGCATTTCTTTTGGTTTATGTGCAGGTGCAGCTGGTCCTGAGTCCACAGTCCTTGTATGCATTTGTCCAGCATGTGTGCCCCCATCCTAGGTCTGAGGCATCCGTTGTGATGGTTTGGTTTGCTCGAAAGTTGTGGAAGGGTAAGCCTGGGTTTGACTGGCATGCCCGAGCCCACCATAGGAACTCCTGTTTTAAGCATGGGATTAGTGGTATTTCTGTTTCTAAGCTGTGCCTGTGTTGAGACCATAAATTCTTTAGGTACCACTGTAACTTTCTCATATGCAGTCTGGCATGTGGGACCAAGATTATGCATGATGCCATGAAGCCCAAGGCCTGCAGAACTTTTCTTGCTGTTAGTTTGTTCTGCTTTGTTAATGCCAAGAAGTAAAGAGGGAGCTCTTTTGTTTTTCTGCAGTTAGGAATGCCATCTGTTTTACTGTGTCCAATTCCGCGCCCAAGAAAGTTCTTGTCTGGGATGGTATCAGCCTTGACTTTTGTAAATTGACTGTGTATCCCAGGCCTTGTAGCAAGTAAATGACCCTTTGTAAATCTGTTGTCAGCTTGCTTTTGTTGTCCGCTTGTAACAGGCAGTGGTCCAGGTATGGATAAATTTGGATTCCCTGTACTCTGCAGTGAGCGATTACTGATGCCAGGCATTTTGTGAATACTCTGGGCGCAGCAGATAAGCCAAAGGGCAATGCTGAGAATTGATAATGCTCTGATCCTGCAAGAAATCTGAGGTATCTTCTGCAATTTGGTCGAATGGGGACGTGCAGGTATGCCTCCTTGAGATCCAGAGTTACCAGCCAACACTCCTTGCCCAGCATGGGAAGAAGTTGCTGTAGGGTCAGCATTTTGAATTTTGGAACAATGATGTATGTGTTTAAGATGGACAGGTCGAGAATAGGTCTCCAGTTTTTCTCTTTTCTTGGTACTAGGAAGAGTCTGGAGTAGAATCCTTTGCCCTGTTCTGTTATTGGTACCCTTTCCACAGCTCTCATCTTTATTAATTCCGCTATCTGGTGCAGGGCTTCTATTTTTTGATTTGGGGGCAGGTTTGGCATTCCTCTTTTTACTGGTAAAGTGTGCAAGTGGAACCGTAGCCTTGGTCTATGGTTTGCAAAATCCACTTGTCTTTTGTAATATAGTGCCAATTTTTCGAGAATAAGGCTAACTTTCCGCCTAAAGGTGCTGCTATTTGCTCCCTGGTAGGCGGAGTCAGAGTCAAGTCACTGTGATTGTCCTGTTGCAGTGGCAGTGGTTGTGTCTGTACCTCGGTTATTGCCTTGCCACTGTCGTCCTCTGTAGGCACCTCCTCTGGATTGATTTCTGCCCCTAGAGCGTCTGTTCCTGCCCTTTTGTGATCTTGTGGAGTCAGGAAAGGACCAATTTTTGGCAGGCCTGTTCCTGCTAAACCTTGGGGGCTGAACCTGTAGGAAATCTTTAACTGTTTGTACAGATTTTGCCTTCTCTTCCATTTTCTTCATTACCTGCTGGGCAGGTTCCCCAAATAGACTGGCCTTATCCATAGGAGCATCCAATAGCTTAGCTTTAACATGATCCGGCAAGACCTGTTCTTTCAACCATGCATGCCTTCTTATCACTGTGCCAGTCATGGCTGATCTAAATGAAGCCTCCAGTGCATCATAGCCACATTTTAAAGAATGGTTACTAACCTGTTGGATGTTATTCACCATTTCTAATACATATTTCTTATCTAAAGATTCATCAGAGGACAGCTTTTAATTAACTGATCAAGCATAAACTCTTGGTATTGGATCATGTGAAACTGACAGTTTAAAGCTCTAGCTGAGAGAGTAGCAGAGGTGTAGACTTTTTCCCCATCTCTAAGGACTTGGTTTCCCTTCTGGAGGGAATAGGGTTTTTGGCTGTGGTCGAGGCTACTGCCTTAGGCCCCTGGGATATAGTTTCGGGTCTGCAAGTGGGGGCGTGTATAGGTGGTGATGAGGGTCTGGCACGGGGTAAAAGCTAGCTGGTTGGGCAGGGGCGGGAGGTAAAGAATCAGGTGCAGTGCAGACATCATTAAATGCAGCTTGTAACAGGCAGTCGTCCAGGTATGGATAAATTTGGATTCCCTGTACTCTGCAGTGAGCGATTACTGATGCCAGGCATTTTGTGAATACTCTGGGCGCAGTAGATAAGCCAAAGGGCAATGCTGAGAATTGATAATGCTCTGATCCTGCAAGAAATCTGAGGTATCTTCTGCAATTTGGTCGAATGGGGACGTGCAGGTATGCCTCCTTGAGATCCAGAGTTACCAGCCAACACTCCTTGCCCAGCATGGGAAGAAGTTGCTGTAGGGTCAGCATTTTGAATTTTGGAACAATGATGTATGTGTTTAAGATGGACAGGTCGAGAATAGGTCTCCAGTTTTTCTCTTTTCTTGGTACTAGGAAGAGTCTGGAGTAGAATCCTTTGCCCTGTTCTGTTATTGGTACCCTTTCCACAGCTCTCATCTTTATTAATTCCGCTATCTGGTGCAGGGCTTCTATTTTTTGATTTGGGGGCAGGCTTGGCATTCCTCTTTTTACTGGTAAAGTGTGGAAGTGGAACCGGTAGCCTTTGTCTATGGTTTGCAAAATCCACTTGTCTTTTGTAATATAGTGCCAATTTTTCGAGAATAAGGCTAACTTTCCGCCTAAACGTGCTGCTATTTGCTCCCTGGTACGCGGAGTCAGAGACAAGTCACTGTGATTGTCCTGTTGCAGTGGCAGTGGTTGTGTCTGTACCTCGGTTGCCTTGCCACTGTCGCCCTCTGTAGGCACCTCCTCTGGATTGATTTCTGCCCCTAGAGCTCTGTTCCTGCCCTTTGTGATCTTGTGGAGTCAGGAAAGGACCAATTTTGGCAGGCCAGTTCCTGCTAAACCTTGGGGCTGAACCTGTAGGAAATCTTTAACTGTTTGTACAGATTTTGCCTTCTCTTCCATTTTCTTCATTACCTGCTGGGCAGGTTCCCAAATAGACTGGCCTTATCCATAGGAGCATCCAATAGCTTAGCTTTAACATGATCCGGCAAGACCTGTTCTTTCAACCATGCATGCCTTCTTATCACTGTGCCAGTCATGGCTGATCTAAATGAAGCCTCCAGTGCATCATAGCCACATTTTAAAGAATGGTTACTAACCTGTTGGATGTTATTCACCATTTCTAATACATATTTCTTATCTAAAGATTCATCAGAGGACAGCTTTTAATTAACTGATCAAGCATAAACTCTTGGTATTGGATCATGTGAAACTGACAGTTTAAAGCTCTAGCTGAGAGAGTAGCAGAGGTGTAGACTTTTTTCCCCCCATCTCTCTAAGGACCTGGATTCCCTTTCGGAGGGAATAGGGTTTTTTGCTGTGGTCGAGGCTACTGCCTTAGGCCCCTGGGATATAGTTTCGGGGTCTGCAAGTGGGGCCTTGTATAGGTGGTGATGAGTGTCTGGCACCCTGTAAAATCTATCTGGTTTGGCAGGGGCTGGAGGTAAAGAATCAGGTGCAGTGCAGACATCATTAAATGCATCGTCCACAACAGACAGGACAGGAGGTATAGCTAAGGGCCTATGTTGTGGTAAGTGCAGAAAAGTCCTAAGCCTTTTTCTTGAATCTGAGAAATCTTGGCCATGCCATTGGAATTGTTCTCTCATGGCATGTAAGGTTTCCCCAAAGGAGAATTTCTCTGGTGGAGAGGCCGCTGGAATGGATTCTTCAGCATCTGAATCTTCATAATTGGAAAAAGGAGCCTCTGGCTGGTCTGTAATGTCTGAGTCATCCGCAGAATCATCAGAGGACACAGGCTCGGGGAGCTCTGCTCTAGGTCTCTTTTCTGGGGGCTGAGAGGCCCTGTCTGGGTGAGATTGGGATCCCCTAATTAAGGATATTAAATCTTCTGCCAGAGTAAGCATTTGTGAACTAGAAGTGGGCCTGAGTGAGGGTGATTTAACAGGCACTGATTTAGCTGATTTGGCTGCTTTAGCCCTGGCAAAGGCCTTAATAGACATGGCTGCAGGAGGCCTAGCAGCACCACGTGCTGGGGTAGAGATATCCAAAGGGATGGTGTCTGATAGATCAGTAGGAACCACAGTTGTAGGCAAAATTTCTGAGGCTGATTCAGGTAAGGTAGCAGGAGCCTCAGTAGTAGTCATGGATTCGGCTGAAGATTGACCAGTTTTCTCGGTTTCGGCCGAAACCGAGACACTCGCGCTTGCTTAACCGTGGTTTCGGCCGAAACCGCGGACCACGAGTGTTGGTCTTTTTCTTTGCGTTTTTAAACAATTTGGGAAGTCAGAGGATCCGACGGCATAATGTACGCAAAATCTGAGCCGAAAAACTGTTCAGCAAACTCCGACCGACGCCGCGTTTCGTCGGTTGAAGGAAGCACAGGCCGAACAGGCTGCTATGTCGTGGTCTGGGCCTAAGCAAGGCAAACAGTAAGAGTGGAAATCTTTATGAGGTATTTGTTTCCCACAAGTTAAACAGTTATTGACTTTTTCTGACATCGGCTGAGGCAAGAAAGAGTCCCCAATGGGGTACTTAGCTTTTAGAAGTCTTCGTAGTATTCGGTAGTAGTAATCTCTGGATCTGACCGACCGCACTTGCGAACAGCTTCTGCTTCGGGCGCCACGCGGCAAGAAAGACTGAGGAAAATGGCGTCGGCTGATGCCTTTATACCCGAAGACCAGCAGAGATGACGTCGGGTGGAGTGCGACATCAGCCGAAGCCGGACCCAGACTTTGGAATCCGGCCGACCGAAGGGCTGCCTGATGACAGGACAACCCATTTGTTATGACTGCAGATGCATCCATGAAGGACATCTGAAAGTGTTGGCATCCTGCTCTGAACCTTGGGTAACTCCTGTAGGACTGTCTGACAGGGATATGCAGGTAGGCATTCTTCAGATCTAGGGTCACTAACCAGGCTTGTGGCAGGAGCATAGGTATTTTTTTGTAAAGTCAGCATCTTGAATTTTGGAACAAGGAGGGACAGATTCAGGGTGGAGAGATCTAGGACAGAGTGCCAGATCCCCTCTTTTCTGGGAACCTGGAACAGTTTTGAATAAAATCCTTTTCCGGTCAGTTCCTTTGGTACAGGTTCTACAGCACCCTGGGCTTAAAGCTTTCTGATCTGATGAATAGCTTCTGTCCTCTGATTTGCAGGGAAGTCTGGGCAACCTGACCTTTTTGTTTTTTCTTTGAAATAGAATCTGTACCCACTAGTAATTTTCAGGACTCACAGATCTGATGTGATGGCCTGCCAGTTTGCTAGGCAGACGGAAAAGTCTTCCTCCTAGCCTGTTTGGTGACATGAGGGGCAGAGGGAAGGGGTGTGTCTCAATGAGAGTCCTTGGAGAAGGGAGTTGGTTTAGAACTCCCTTGCCTAGGAGCAGCAGTGGACCACTGCTTGGGTCTTTGTTGGCTATGGGAATGATGCTGAGGGGTTCTGTCTCTGCTTCCCTTTGTCTGGACTGGTTTAGTCAGAGAGAGAAAGGACCAGTGGGTGTTCAGTGGGGAAGTTCCTGCTGAACCTGGGAAGTTGCACCTGTAAGAAGTCCTTGACAGTTTGCATGGACTTGGCTTTGTCCACCATTTTCTTAATGACCTCTTCCGCTTTAGGTCCAAACAACTGGTCTTTATCTAATGGGGTATCTAGCAGTTTGGATTTTACCTGGTCAGGCAAAGGCTGCTCCCTTAACCAGGCATGCCTTCTGATTACTGAGCCTGTGACTTCAGCCCTGGTAGAAGCTTCCAAGGCATCAAAACCACAATGCAAGGAGTGTTTGGCTACTGGAGAGCTAGAATGTAGAAGGTCTGTTAATTTTCTAGTAGTACTATTGTCAGGAATGGAAGATAAAAAGAAGTTATGTACCTACCATAACGTTCCATGTTAGTTGTCTTCATCTCGCCTTCCTTCTTGCTGGTTGGGATCGGACTCGGCCATCTTCAATAGCTCGAGAGCTGTTTACTGGCTCGAGGCTACCCCTTATCCCATGATGCCTAGCGATAGCTACCCAGATCTCATTTGAAACAGCTAACTCCAGACATAAGAGAATAAACCAGTCAAATAATTAGTTGACTATACCTGCCATATTATCGAAGACAAAAGAGGAAAAACAAGAGAACAGCCAGCCAGTGAAACAGAAACTCCTCTCGGTCCACTAGGTCGCAAGAAGGAAGGCGAGATGAAGATAACTAACATGGAACGTTATGGTAAGTACATAACTTCTTTATGTTAAGTTGTCTATCTCGCCTTCGTTCTTGCTGGTTGGGACAGCGTCCCTAGCATCTAATATCCTGGGTGGCTCAGTGGAACACACTTTTCAGAAAGTACAGTTGTGTACCTACCATAAATGTAGATGTTCGAGTGTATTCACTGTTGCAGTCATTACTCTTGGGTTATCCTGCTGGCAGGCTACCCTCAGTCGGCCAGAATTCCAAAGTCTAGGTCCAGCGTCAGTTGCTGTCGCCTCTTCCCTGATGTCAGAGTGCCAGGGGTACAAAAGATGCAGCAGACGCCATTTTCTCCAGTTTTTCTTGCCCCAGATGTCGGGTGCCCCCAAATTAGCAGGCTGAAAAAATATGCCAATAAAAATGCATGCACAAAAATAACATTTCCTTCATCTACAAGCAAATACACCCAATAGGTTGCATAGGATAGAGTAGTGCAGATAGACCCAGCGAAGAAAAGGGGGATGGTGGGTGGGTAACCTGGACTGCAACAGTGAATACACTAACACCTACATTTATGGTAGGTACACAACTGTACGATGTTCATCATGTTTCACTGTTGCAGTCATTACTCTTGGGTTGAATCCCAAAGCTGAGGATGGGTGGCTGGGCTAAATAGGATAAGGAGAGGCTATGAGGCCCTGCAGAACTGCAGTGGCAAAGCCTGCTCTGGACTTAAGAGGTAAGTGGTAGTGCTTTGAGAAGGTGTGCATTGAACTCCAGGTTGCAGCCTCCAAGATATCTTTGGTTGGTACTCCTCTGAGGAAGGCTGCTGCTCTGGTGGAATGAGGCCTAATGCCCTTAGGCACTGATTTGCCATGCTGAGAATAGCAGAAATTGATGCAATGGCCTATCGATTTAGAAATAGTCTGTTTTGAGATAGCCTTTCCTTGTGATCCCGCAGCATATGACACTAAAAGTTGCTCAGTCTTTCTGAAAGCTTTAGTTCTGTCCAAGTAGAAGCGTAGCTGCCTGTGTATGTCCAAAGAATGCAGAATTTTCTCACCCTTGTTCTGTGGATTTGGATAAAAGGTAGGCAAGTGAATGGTTTGGTTGAGGGCTACACTGGACACCACCTTAGGCATAAATGCAGGGTTTGTCCTCAGAGAAACCCTGTCTGGATGAAAAGTGAGGAAAGGTTCCACAGCCATGAGAGCTTGTAACTCAGAGACTCGCCTTGCAGAAGTTATTGCTAGGAGCAGAGCTGTTTTCCAGGATAAGAATTTTATATCTGCTGTTGATGCTGGCTGGAAAGGAGGCAGTGTGAGTTTTTCCAAAACATAATTAAGGTCCCAGGCCGGAATCGGTGCTCTCCTTGGAGGCCTAATGTTCTTGGCCCCTCTGAGGTACTGCCTTATTAAAGGATGAGAAAAGATAGGTGGTTCCGCATTGTAATGGGCTGAAATGACAGAGGCATGAATCTTAATTGATGAGAAAGAAAGGCCTTTGTTCAGCATCTCAGTTAGGTATTGTAAAATCTGAGGGATATTTGGTATACATGTGTCAATGCTTTGTTCCTGGTTCCAAGCACAGAATCTCTTCCATTTCTTTGCATAAGATTTTCTGTTACTGGTCCTCCTGGCCTCCAAGATAACATCCAAAACAGCTTTTGAAAGAGGGGTGTTCTGAATGGCTACATTATCTGCCATGCTGCCAGATTTAGGGTCCTGAGTTGGCTGTGCAGGATCCGATTGTTTTGTTGGGTCAGCAAATGAGAAGTTTGAGGCAATATCCATGCTTGCTTGTGATAAATTCCTTGTGCAAAATCTCTGCAATAGGCAGTTGTGAGGGGAGGCAAATAGATCTATGTCTGGGCATCCCCATTTCCTTATGCTGAAGACTTGTGGATCCAGTTTCCATTCGTGGGGATCCATGAGGTTTCTGCTTAGTTCGTCTGCAAGAGTATTTGTTTTTCCTGGCAGGAATTGTGCTTGCAGGTGAACTTGGAAAGCCAATGCTGTGTCCCAGAAGGTCATTGCTTGTCTGCAGAGGGGGTAGGAATGTGTACCTCCCTGTTTATGTACCACCTGACCGTAGTATTGTCTGTCTTTATCAGTAACTGCCCTGGATAAAGCAGGTCCTTGAAAGCTGTCAGGGCATTTTGAGCAGCTAGCATCTCTTTTTCACTGATGTGAAGATGCATCTGGTTTGCATACCATGTGCCCTGAATAAATTTTCCTGCCATATGTGCCCCCCAGGCATAATCTGATGCATCTGTTGTCAGTGTCTGTCTGGCTGTGGGTAGACTGAATGGCAGATCCTTGTTGTGGTGACAGGCTTCTGCCCACCATCGAAACTCTTGTTGCAGGCTAGGAATGAGTGCAATTACTGTCTCCAGGCTGTGGCAATGCTGAGTCCAAACACTTTTTAGATACCATTGTAGTTTCCTCATATGCAGTTGGGCATATGTAATTAGTAGAATGCAGGATGCCATGAAACGCAAGGCCTGCAGGATTTTCCTTGCAGATAAGTGGGCTTTTGTTGCAATTTCTTGAAGTAAGTAGTCAGATGCTTTTGTTTGTCTGGGGTGAGATAAGCCATCTGGGCAGCTGTATTTAAGCTTGCACCCAGGAATATTATCTCTTGAGAGGGCACAACTTTTGATTTCTTTTCGTTTACTGTGTACCCTAGGCCAATTAGTAATCTTTTTACAAACGCCAGATGCTGTAGAAGAATATCTTCGTTCTCTGCTTGAATTAGGCAGTCGTCCAAGTAGGGATATATTTGAATTCCTTTTTGTCTGCAAAACACAATTACTGGTGCCAGGCCTTTTGTGAAGACCCTGGGCGCAGTAGATAAGCCAAAGGGCAGTGCAGAGAATTGGTAATGCATTGAACCAGCTATGAATCTGAGGTATCTTCAGCAAGATTGTCTGATTGGGACATGCAGGTATGCCTCCTTTAGGTCCAAAGTTACGAGCCAAACCTTCTTGCCCAGCATGGGCAGTAGCTGCTATAGAGTTAACATCTTGAATTTTAGATAGGTCCAGTATTGGTCTCCAGGTTTTGTCCTTTCTGGGTACTAGGAAAAATCTGGAGTAAAATCCTTGCCCCTGCTCTTGTTGTGGTACTTGCTGAATGACCCTCATTCATGTCCATGAGGGCTGTAATATGTTTTTGTGCCTCTGCCCATTGACTGTGTGGCAGGTCTGGTATACATTTTGACCTTGGTAGTGTGAGAAAGTGGAACCTGTAGCCTTGGGACACTATGTTCAGGACCCATTTGTCATGGGTAAACATTTGCCAATTGATGAAAAAAGTGCTAGTTTTCCCCCTAAGGGGGCTGCCAAAAGAAAAGTGCTTGGATCTGGTAGAGGAAAGTCACTGGGACTGTTTCCTGTAAGGCTGTGATTCGTCTTCTCTGCTTTTGGAGGTAGGAGCACCCTATTGTTTAGGCCTGTATGAGCCTTGGGGCTGAGATCTGCCTCTGGGACGCTTGTATCTGCCTCTTTGTGGCCTGTCTGACACTGGAAAGGACCAATTTTTAGAAGGCCAGTTCCTGCTAAACCTGGGTGGCTGTACCTGTAAGAAATCCTTGACTGTCTGCATGGATTTTGCTTTATCCTCCACTTTTTTTTTTCCAACACCTCTTCTGCTTTAGTACCAAACAAAGCATCATGCTGTAATGGTGCATCTAGTAATTTTGCTTTAACACGATCAGGCAGATTCTGTTCCTTTAACCAAGCATGCCCTCTAATAACAGACCCTGTAACAGCGGCCCTGCAAGAGGCCTCCAGTGAATCATAACCACATTGCAAAGTATGCTTCCCAACTTGTTCAGCTGCATGCAATAACTCCTGCAATTCCTTGTTCTCTGAACATTCAGTATTTGTCAACAATTTCTGTTTAAGCAGTGACATTAAATATTGCTGATATTTAAGCATATGAAACTGACAATTTAAAGCCCTTACAGCCAGGGTAGCAGAAGTGTAGACTTTTCCCCCATCTGTCTAGAGCCCTAGAATCCCTATCAGAGGGGACAGGGTTTTTTGCAGTGGAAGCTTTGACCCCTCTGGGACCCTGAGATACAGTTTCTGGGTCAGCAGCGGGGTTTTTATATAGAACATTATGAGGATCCGGACCCTGTAGTATCTGTCTGGCTTAGCAGGTGCAGGGGGTAAAGAGTCAGGGGACAGGCCGGACTCTGAAAATACATCTACAATGTCTAGAACAGGTGGAATAGCAAGGGGTCTGTGCTGAGGAAGTAGCAGAAAGTTCCTGAGCCTTTTCTTAGATTCAGAATAATCTTGGCTCTCCCAGTGGAGATGCTCCCTCATGGTATGCAGGGTTTCCCCAAAAGAATAATCCTCAGGAGGAGATAGGGAAGCATGGAGTAATCCTGTTCAGAAGAGGAATCAGAGGAAACAGAAACCTGATCAGAAGAAACATACTCTGTCTCTTGCCTAGGCCTCTTATCAGGAGGGGGATGGGAGCCCCTGATCAAAGTAATTAGGTCTTCGGCCATTTTGAGCATCTGTTTTTTAGGCATGGAAGTCTGAGCAGGAGAATGCTGTACTTGTTTCTTTGTCTTTAGAGCTCCTCTAGTCTTTGTCTGTGAAGCTGAGGATGGCTTAATATATAGTTGTGTAGGTCTGAAGACACCCTTAGAAGCCGATGCCTGCTCAGCGGCTCTGGACCCATCTGAGGGAATGATTTCAGAGTGTCCAATACCTTGAGTATCCAGAGGCTCAGTCGGCTCCACATGGGAGTCGGAAGCGGCCTGTGGCTCTGAGGTAGCGGGCACCAGAGGCTGAGAAAGCACCTCACTGAGAACCGGCGACTGGCCTAGCAGAGGCCTCATGGGTTTTGGACCTCGAATGCCTATCCTTTTCCTTCTTGTCCTTGCGTTTTTTGTAAACTCAGTTTGTTGGCTGGTCCAATGGCATTATATAATTAAATCTTCGGCCAAAGTAATGAAATGCAAAATCAAACAGACGAGGAATACAGTAAGAGTGAAAATCCTTATGAGGTATTTGCTTCCCACAAGAAATACAATTGTTAACTTTTTCTGACATCGGACTGGAGCAAGAAAAAAGTTTCCCCAACGAGGTACTTAGCTTTAATGAAGACTTTGGTTCTGAAATTCAGATTTGAATATCTCAGAAGTCGGCCGACCGGCACTTGCGAACTGCTTTTGCTTCGGGCACTGCGCGGCAAGAAAGACTGAAGAAAATGGCGTCGGCTGCATCTTTTATACCCCTGGCGCAATGACGTCAGGGAAGAGGCGACAGCAACCAACGCCAGACATAGACTTTGGAATTCTGGCCGACTGAGGGTAGCCTGCCAGCAGGATAACCCAAGAGTAATGACTGCAACAGTGAAACACGTTGAACATCAGTGGAACCAAAGTCAGCTCTGCTCCTGGAGACCATATCCAAATTGTAATGAGAAATAAAGACACGAGGGTTTGCCCATGTGGCAGCTGCACAAACAGAATCCATGGGCAACCTAGACTGGAAGGCTACAGAGGTGGCCAAGGCCCTAGTAGAATGATCTTTCTGTTTAATAGGTAACTCTTTGTTCCTTAACTAATAAATGAAAGTAATAGTGTGTGACAACCATCTAGATAAGGTTACCTTGGAAACTGAGAGACCTTGTTTGCCCAAGGCATAAGAAAGGAATAGTTGGTCCGACCATTTCCTTAGTTCTGTGCAGGTAAAAACGCAACTGTCTATGAACATCCAATTGGTGTAGTTTGTATTCTGCCTTGTTGGTATGATTAGGGAAAAAAACACAGAAAGATCTATAGATTGGTTGAAATTATTTTCTGAGTAGACTTTGGGGAGAAACGAAGGATTAGTCCTCAGAGCAACCCTGTCCTTATGAAAAACCAAGTAG
Organism: Protopterus annectens; assembly: GCF_019279795.1. Taxonomy (NCBI): domain Eukaryota; kingdom Metazoa; phylum Chordata; order Ceratodontiformes; family Protopteridae; genus Protopterus; species Protopterus annectens. The sequence continues at coordinate 307,250,743 of NC_056747.1, read as the reverse complement.
GGAGGATGAACACATAATGCCTGAAGTTCGGAGACACGTCTGGCTGGGGTAATAGTTACCAGAAAGAGCATCTTCCAAGACAGAAACTTGATAGAGCAGGAAGCTGCTGGTTCAAAAGGGGGCAGAATTAAGGAAGTTGGGACTAAATTAAGGTCCCAAGGAGGAGGGGGATCTCTCACTGGAGGTCTAAGAGGAGTTGTCCCTCTCAAAAAAGCTTTACAGAGCTTATGAAACAATGTTAGAATTCGAATAACCAACATGAAAGTTAGAAATGGCCGCCAATTGTACCCTGATCGTAGCAGAAGCGGACCCGGAGTGAAATAGTTGTGCTAGGAATTCCAGAATTTCGTGGACTGGGGCTGAAAAGGGATCCACATTCCTAGCCTTTGCCCAACAGGAAAAATGTTTCCATTTGCTAGCATAAGTTTTCCTCGTTGTAGACTTATGAAAAGAGACGATAATCTCACGGACTGCTGGGGAAATGATGGGAAGCCTGGCTAAGGTTGGAAGTGGAGCAACCAAGCTGTGAGCTGGAGAGTTTTGAGAGACTGATGCAACCCGCCTGATTGATGAACCAGGAGGTCTGGAATTGGGTCCAGAGTCCAGGGCTGATCGAGAAGTTAACGGTGCAGGAACGGGAACCATATCTGTCGAGGCCAGTAGGGGGCAATGAGGATCATTTTGCAACCCAACGATTTTGCTTTCTGTATGAGTTTCAGTATCAGGGGAAATGGAGGAAAAGCATAAAGAAGTCCCTGAGGCCAATCGTGGACTAGAGCGTCACTGGGTATGTGACCTGGAAGCGGAAGAAGGGAAAAGTAGTTGCTGGATTTGCTGCTGAAGGGGGTGGCAAAAAGATCACAACAAGGCTTTCCCATTTGCGGAAAATAAGATCCGCAACTTCCTGATTCAGAGATCACTCGTAAGGCATGAGGATAGCCCTGCTGAGACTGTCCGCTATGACGTTGGATCTCCCAGAGATGTGCGTCGCAATCAGAAAACGTTGGGAGGAAATCGCCCACTGCAAAAGTCTGAGTGTGTCATCGACACAGGGGGTAGGATCTGGTCCCGCCCTGCTTGTTGATGTACCACACCACTGACATGTTGTCTATTTGAATTGCAATGGTCCCGGAAGGAAGACAGTTTTGAAGGGTTTGCAATGCCAGGAGCACGGCTCTCATTAATAGGACATTTACGTGCAGATGGTTACTCGTGAGGTTGCCAAGTGCCTTGGACTGTCCTGCCCAGATAATACCCCCCCACACCCTATCAGGGAGGCGTCTATCATCACTGTGGCTACCGGAGGGGGTTGAATGAATGGTCTGCCCTGAGTAATTGGTGGCGAGACCATCCACCAAGAAAGATGTCTTTTGCATGCATCCGTGATCAGGATCATGTGAGTCATGGGTAGCTCTTGGAAAGACCTCTGCGTGAACAGAAGCCACTGAAGAATTCTCATATGAAAGTGCGCTAATGGGATTAGAAGAATGGCTGCTGCCATGGAACCCAGTGTTTGAAGGACGTACCTGACTTGGATCCTTTTGCTCTGCATCAGAATCTGAACTTGCTGACAAATTGCGGACACCCTTTCTAGTGGTAGCCTTGCAAACATATCCCTTGTGTCTAAGTCTGCTCCTATGTAAGTGATAGATTGACAGGGCAACAAAGCAGATTTTTCTAAATTTATTGTAATGCCTAGCTGGGAGCAGATTGTGATTGTGTAGTCCCGCGCTTGTAGGAGTTGATGCCTCGTGGTAGCAGTAAGGAGCCAGTCGTCTAGATACGGAAACACCTGGAATCCTTGACGTCTCAGGTGAGCCGTGACCACTGCCATACAATTGGTGAACACCCTGGGGGCAGTGGTGAGACCAAAGGGCAGAGCTCTGAACTGATAATGACTGACCTCTAGCTGGAAGCGAAGATATCTCCTGGAGCGTCTGTCCATCTTGATACAGTAGTACGCGTCCTGAAGATGCATCGAGCACATCCAATTGTCCTGACCCAGAAAGGGTAGACTGGACTGTAGCGTGACTATCCGAAACTTTGTTCTTTGCACAGACCTGTTTAGTCTGCTGAGATCCAGAATCGGTCTCCAGTCCCCTATCTTTTTTGGTACTAAAAAGAGCCTTGAGTAAGTTCCGGATCCATGCTGGTCTGCCAGGACTTCCTGGATGACTCTTTCTAGCAGTTTTGAAACTTCTATTACTGCTTGCACCTTCAGATTGGGTGGAACATCTGGAAGGGTCTTCCTCGACTGTAAGGGAGGTTGATGGAAGGGAATTTTGCAACCTCCAGGTATAATAAGAAGTTATGTACCTACCATAACGTTCCATGTTAGTTTTCTTCTCGCCTTCTTTCTTGCTGGATGGGTTCGAGCGATCCTCGGCTCGACCTATACTATAGCTCGAGAGCTATTTTTACCGGCTCGAGGCAGCCCTATATCCCACAATACCATGCACTAACTCCCCAGATCTCGTTGACAGCCAACACATAGTATAGTTTTATTGTTACCAAAAAATAAGCCATATATATAAAACTACAGTTTCCCTGCTGGTAACACTCATGATACGGGTAACCCTGAATAACTATGTATCATGAAAGAAAAGGACTCGGAGACCTTCAAGTCTGTCCAGGCTAGGGGGCAGGAGGGAGGGACGCAAGAAAGAAGGCGAGAAGAAGACAACTAACATGGAACGTTATGGTAGGTACATAACTTCTTAATGTTAAGTTGTCATTCTTGCCTTCATTCTTGCTGGATGGGACAGCGTCCCTAGCACCTTGGTCCTGGGTGGCTCAACGGAACAGACTTCTGAGTACGGTGGAACTCAAGTCAGCTCTATTTCTGGAGGCTATATCAAGTTTGTAAAGGGTAATAAAAGTATGTTGAGAAGCCCATGTAGCTGCTGCACAAATGGCATCTAATGGTAACCTTGCCTGAAAGGCTGTTGAGGTTGATAGTGCCCTGGTTGAATGAGCCTTAGGTCTTGAAGGAAGTTGTTTGTGTCTCAACTCGTAGACAAAGGTAATGATGGATGCTAACCATCTGGAAAGAGTTACCTTTGATACTGGAAGTCCTTTCTTTCCTTCAGCATAAGAGAGGAAGAGCTGTTCTGACTTTCTGAATTGTTTTGTCCTGTCTAGATAATACCGCAGTTGACTATGAACATCCAAGGAATGTAGTTTCTGTTCAGCCCTGTTTGAACAATTTGGGAAGAAAACAGGCAAGTCAATAGTGTGGTTCAGATTTGATTCAAAAGAAACTTTTGGTAGAAAGGAAGGATTCGTTCTGAGAGCTACTCTGTCTTTATGAAAAACCAAATAAGGGGGACGGACAGACAAGGCCTGAAGTTCCGACACCCTTCTAGCAGATGTTATAGCCACGAAAAACAAGAGTTTTCCAAGAGAGAAGCTTGAGGGAACAAGAAGCTGCAGGCTCAAAGGGAGGGAGAATTAATGAAGTTAACACCAAATTTAGATCCCATTGTGGAGGAGGATCCTTAATGGGAGGTCTGAGCAAGAAGATGCCCTTGAGGAAAGCTTTACAGAGTTTGTGGGACATAATATTGGTTTCCGAGAGCCCTACATGAAAATTGGCAATGGCCGTTAGTTGTACTCGGATAGTGGCCAACGACGACCCTGAATGAAAAAGCTCCGCCAGAAAATCTAGGACTTTATGAATTGGTGCATTAAAAGGATCTAAGGACCTAGCTTCTGCCCAGAATGAAAAACGCTTCCATTTACTTGCATAAGTCTTCCTAGTATTGGACTTATGGGAAGGCAAGAATGATATCACGGACAGGAAGAGAAATAAAGGGAAGCCTGGCTATGGTTGGAAGTGGAGCAACCAAGCTGTGAGGTTGAGGGACTGAAGAGACTGGTGCAGCTTGCCCGTCAGATGGGTCAAAAGGTCTGGAAATGGTTCCAGTTGCCAGGGCTGTTCCAGTAGATAACTGTGCAGGAACGGAAACCATACTTGTCGAGGCCAGTACGGAGCAATGAGGATCATTTTGGATCTCAATGCGGTTGCTTTCTGAATTAACTGCGGAATCAAAGGAAAAGGGGGAAAAGCGTATAGAAGACCCCGAGGCCAATCGTGGACAAGAGCATCTCTGGGGGGATGGCCTGGTAGAGGGAAGAATGTGAAGAAGTCGAGGCACTTGCTGTTTTGAGGTGTTGCGAAAAGGTCGCAGCAAGGCTGGCCCCACTTCTGGAAAACTCTCTCTGCTACCGCCTGATTTAGAGACCACTCGTGAGGCATGAGAATTGTTCTGCTCAGTCTGTCCGCTATGACGTTGGACCTCCCGGGGATGTGCGTTGCTATCAGAAACCGTTGAGAGGAGATCGCCCACTGCCAAAGTCTGAGTGCTTCTCGACATAGAGGGTAGGACTTTGTTCCGCCCTGCTTGTTTATGTACCACACTACAGACATATTGTCCATTTGAACTGCTATAGTCCCTGTGGGAAGAGAGTCCTGAAGGGCTTGCAACGATAAAAGCACTGCTCTCATCTCCAGGACATTTATCTGCAGGTGGCATTCTAATTGTTGCCATGTGCCCTGGACAGTCCTGCCCTGATACTGCCCCCTCCCCCGATCAGGGAGGTATCCGTTGTCACCGTGGCAACTGGAGGGGGAAGAACAAAGGGTCTGCCCTGAAGAAGTTGAGGGGAGACCATCCACCAGGAGAGGTGTTTTCTGCAAGTTGGGGTTATCAAAATGTTGAGAGTCATTGGGAGCTGTTGAAAGGACCACTGAGAAAAAAGCATCCACTGGAGAATTCTCATGTGGAAGCGGGCTAAGGGGGAGAAGGAGAATCGCCGCTGTCATGAGGCCTAATGTTTTCAGTACTAACTTGACTTGAATTCTGTGGGACTGAAACAGACGCTGAACATTACCACCATATGTCTGTCACTCTCTGAGGTGGTAATGTTGCAGACATTTCTGTGGTGTTTAACACAGCGCCTATGAAGTTTATACATTGACAAGGCGACAAGGAGGATTTTGCGAAATTTATGGAAATACCTAGTTTGATGCAAATGCGAATGGTGTAATCCCTGGCTATGATAAGATGCTGCTTGGTGGTAGCGGTAATGAGGCAGTCGTCTAAATATGGAAACATCTGGAATCCTTTTTGTCTCAGGTGAGCCGTGACCACTGCCAAACATTTGGTGAACACCCGGGGGGCTGTGGTGAGACCAAAGGGCAGGGCTCTGAATTGGTAATGACTGGCTCCCAGCCGGAAGAGGAGAAACCTCCTGGAGCGCCTGTGTATCTTTACATGATAGTACGCGTCCTGAAGGTCTAACGAGCACATCCAGTTGTCTCTGCCCAAGAAGGGCAGAATGGACTGCAGCATTACCATCTGAAATTTTGTCTTCTGCACAGACTTGTTCAGTCTGCTGAGGTCCAAAATGGGTCTCCAGTCTCCTGTCTTTTTTGGTACCAAAAAGAACCTGGAGTAGATTCCAGATCCTAGCTGGTCTGCTGGGACTGCCTGGATGACTCTTTTTTTCTAACAGCTTTTTTATCTCTAGCTGTGCCTGACCCCTTTGTCCGGGTGGTACGTTTGGGAGGGGTCTTGGCGGTTGGATCGGAGGGGAAATGAAGGGTATTTTGTAACCCTCGGACATGATCGACTGTACCCACTTGTCTTGAGAGAGGGATTTGCCAGGCTTCCGGGTACAGAGATAATCTTCCCCCGACTGCCTCCGAAGGTGGACAGTCGGGCAGCTTCTCAGGGATGCTGAAAGGGTTGGTCAGGAAAGGATTCCCTGGAACCCTGGTTCTGTGGACCCCCTCTGCCCCTGGGGCGGCGTTTATTATTGTTCCCCCCCCTCTGCCCCTGGGGGGAAGATCACCACGTGCGGCAGGCGCGACTCCCTGTGGTTTGCGGAACCACATCTTTCCACCCTTCTGACCTTTAGGGTATGGTCTAGATGGTGTGGAAAAGTGGACTCCCACGGCAGAGAGAGTCTTGCCATCTAGCTCGCACCTGGTGAGGGTATTCTTCACCTGAGGTCCAAACAACTCTGAACCATCAAAGGGAGTGTTGGTGAAGGACGCCTTGAAGGGATCAGCAAAATTACAGTCTCGCATCCAGGCGGGACGTCTTAACGCAACACCTGTGCCTGCGGCCCTACTCACTCCATCGGCTGCGTAAGAGATGAGCCGCATGGAGGAGTTGGCAATGGAATTCAGGGTAGCCAGCTGGGAGTTAATCTTGTCCTGATACCCCGCAGCAGAAGGATCCTGTATGGTTTCACTCAGTTCTTTGAGCAAATCTCTCTGAAGGCGGGTGAAATGACATAAATAGTTCAGCGACCGCATGGCAAAGGTCGCTGAAGCAAATGTCCGCTTACTGTACCTGTCCATAGTCCTGTACTCTTTATTAGGAGGATGAACAGGTACAGAAGGATCAAGCTAATTCCTTCTTAGTGGCAGCTGCTACCACCATAGCATCTACCGATACACCTTTGGTCAGAAATGGTTTGTCTACCGGAGCAGAAATAAATTTAGAAGGCCTCCTAGGGGTATGTTCCATCGATTCAGGAGCTGCCCACGCCTTTCTGGCCACTACTTCCATCAGTGGGTCGAAAGGAGGGGACACCCAGGAGGTGGAAGGGCGAGACCCAAAAGCGTCAAAGTAAACCGACTCGACCTCGGAGGGTTTGAGGGTGGACCAATTCCCCCTCTGTTTCAGGATCTCTAGGATATCTTAAAAGGAGACATCCTCAAAGGGGGATCTCGGGGAACCCTCAGACTCATCCAAGTCGGTGTCCGAAGTGATAGACTCGGGAGAGTCTACGTGCTTCCTGTTGCACTTTCTTTTCCTAGGGGGTTCCCCTGAAGCTTCAGGGGAGGCCTCAGATGAAGGAGACACCCCCAAACTGGGTACCCTACGCTTTGGATCTCTGCTATCAATTGCCAGAGGATGACCAGAGACCGTAACAGGCACTGTAGAGGGAGGAGCTGAAGGAACCAACCTTGGAGCGGACACCGGATCCAGCACGCTCATCACCTCAAAGGCTCCCCTATCAGGCAAAGAAGAAAGTCCTGGCTCAGAGGATACCAGGACCGCTCCCGGTGCCAACAGAGAAGGCTCCGAGAATGATGTCGGGGATGAACTAACCAGCGCCGACGCTCCGAGAGGGAGAACGGGGTCGGACAAGGGTCCGATGCCACTCGCCCCCTCGGAGCCGACGATGGAGTCCCGGCACCCGGACCTCTCCACGGACGGCACCAATGAAGAGGTCGGGGCCGAAGGTGGTAGTATCGGCTCTGACGTGGGTAAGGTCCTGGTTCCGACAAACTCCGGCTCCGAGCTCAACTGAAGAGTCGGAGGAGGAATCGAAATTGGCACCGAGGGAACCACAGTCTGGTGAGATGGGCTTTGGAGTATTTGGAACAGTGCCTGAGACTTGAGGAGTCTACTGACCACCCTCTCAATGTCATGGTCGGACAGCCTGGAAGACCTGGAGGAATGAGTCCTATGACTCCGCTCAGACAGTAAGGGCGATCCTGGAGCTGAACGAATGGACTCTACAGAGGGTGACCTAGAGCGCTTGTGCACTGTTGTCAGCTCCGATATGGGTTTCGGAGCGGGCAAAGTCTTGCTCGCATCGGATCCGACTGGAGCCGATGTCGGAGCACTTTTGGTTCCGCCAGCCGTCGACTCAAGAACTGGAGCCGAGGGTTTGGCGGGCTTGGATGACTTCCCCAAGCCAGACTTAGACGGGGAGTCATCAGGCTTCAATAAGCCCCTCAAAATTAGCTTATTGCGGCGCTCCTGCAGGACTCGTGGACTAAATCCGTGTCAAACGGAACAAGAGTCCTGCAGGTGCAAGGGTCCCAGGCAATAAACGCAAGAAGTGTGACAGTCTGTCAGAGACATCTTCTGACAGCACGAGTCACACTTCTTGAATCCTGAGACTTTAGTGTCTTTGGACATTATAGTGGATACTAACAATCTAACACAGTCATCACACACAACTCACTCAAACACTCACACAAATGGAGAAGTTAAAAGGGCTGACTAGGAAAACACACACACACCCACTCAATAAGGGCAAACTATAGGGATAACTATAGAAAAACTAAAGCCCGAAGGCCCGTTTATCAATTTGACTAAAGGGGGGGGGGCTTAACGAAAACTGTTAAGCTTTTAAGGGTAAGATAATGAACAGATAGGGAAAACTAACCTTAAATTTTAAAAGTCCTCACAAAAAGAAAATAATTTTTACACTGACCTGAGCCGGTAAAAAAAAAAAACGCAACCTCGCAGCGAAGCGGCAAACGAGATCTGGGGAGTTAGCGCATGGTATTGTGGGATATAGGGCTGCCTCGAGCCGGTAAAAATAGCTCTCGAGCTAATAATATAGGCCGAATCGGAGCAGAGGATCAGCTCCGAACACATCCAGCAAGAATGAAGGAGAGAATGACAACTTAACATTGGACCGTACCCATTTGTCTTGTGTTAAAGTTTGCCAGGCTTTTGGGTACAGTGAAAGTCTTCCCCCAACTGCCTCCAGAGGTAAGCAGCAGGGCAACCCTTCAGGGATGCTGGAAGGGCTGTTGCCCTGGTTCTGCGGACCCCCTCTGCCACGAGGGCGGCGTCTATTAATATTGCTTCCACCTCTGCCTCTGGAGGAAAAATCGCTACGTGTGTCAGGCAAGGCTCACTGAGATTTACGGAACCACATCTTCCCACTCTTCTGACCCTTGGGGTAAGGTCTAGAGGGAGTGGAAAAATGGACTCCCATGGCAGAGAAAGTCTTGCCTTCTTGCTCACACCTAGTCAAAGTGTCTTTCACCTGTGGTCCAAAAAGAAAGTAACCATCAAAGGGAGTGTTGGTGAAGGATGCTCCAAAGGGTTCCGCATAGTTACACAGCTGCATCCAAGCTTGCCAACTAAGGGCCACACCTGTACCTGCGGCTCTACTCGCCCCATTGGCTGCATAGGAAATGAGCCTCATGGAGGAGTTAACAAAAGAATTGAGCGTCGCTAGCTGGGAAGCTACCTTGGCTTGTGCTCCCTCAGCTGTTGGATCTTAGAGGGTATCTCCGAGCTCTTTAAGGAGATCCCTTTAAAGTCGGGTAAAATGACAAAGGTAGTTCAGTGACCTCAGAGAAGGTTGCTGAAGTGAATATTCACTTCCCGTATCTGTCCATCATCCTAGACTCCTTGTTAGGGGGATGTACAGACGAAGAGGTCTCCGCTAACTCTTTTTTGGTGGCTGCTGCTACCACCATGGCATCAACAGGAACACCTTTTGAAAGGAAATGCTTATCCGGGGTGCTGTAACGAGCTTACCAGGTCTACTCGGAGTTGGTTCCACTGTATCCTGAGCTGACCAAGCCTTTCGAGCCACCAATGTCATAAGCGGATGGAAAGGTGGAGACACCCAGGAGGTGGAAAGGTCAGGAACCGAAAGCATCCAGAAATACAGACTCATCCGCAGTAGGGGCTAGGGGATTCCAGTTCCACCTCTGCTTAAGCATTTCTAGAATGTCCGAGAAGGAAGCATCTTCAGAGGGGGATCTCGGGGACCCTTCTGAATCATCTAAGTCTGTATCAGAAGTGACAGACTCGGAGGAGTCAATGTGCTTCCTCTTACACTTTCTCTTCCGAGAGGGCTCCTCCGAGTTATCAGGAGAGGCCTCGGAAGAGGAGGAAACACCCAATGGGGTGTCCTGGAGAATCGGTTCCCCACGCGTAGGATCTGGAGGAGGAGCAGAGGTTGGCACAGGCACTACCAGGGACGGAGCCAGTGGGGCTGAAAGTGGAGCTGACTCAGAGGACAGCACACTGCGCATGACATCAAAGGAGTCTCTGCTCTGATGCAGAGAAAGCTCCTGTTCCAAAGAAATAGGAATCTTGCCGCACCGAGGGGGGACGGCTCCGATGCAGATGTTGGAGCAGAGCTCACCTGCGCCGAAGCTTCGAGAGGGAGAACGGGGTCAGACAAGGGCCGATGCCACTCGCCCCCTCAGAGCTGACGAGGGAGTCCCGGCACCCAGATCCCTCAACAGAAGGTACCACCGAGGGAATTGGAGCCGACGTCGGAACCGAAGAAGATAGAATTATCGGAGCAGACTGTTCCACTACTCGAACCCCAAAGAACTCCGGCTCCGAACTCAATGGAGTCGGAGGAGGAACATCAAGAGAAGTGGATGGAGTTGATACCTGTTGAGGAGGGCTGGACAACAATTTAGCTAGTGCCTGCGACTTTAGCAACCTACTGACCACTCTCTCCACATCATGATCCGACAGCCTAGAGGATCGAGAGGAGTGAGAGGATTGGTGACTATGCTCGCTCTGAAGTAAAGGAGACCGAGGAGCCAAATGCACCGACTCTAGGGAAGGGGACCTCAGCCTCTTGTGGCTCTGCAACGGCTCTGAAACCTCATATGGAGCCGATGGGGAGATTATCTTGTCGGTTCCAGCTGGAACCGACGTAGAAGGTCAATCCTGAACCGAAGACTGCTCCGAACTTGGAGCAGACGGCTTAGTGGATTTCGGGGATTTCACTGGCTGCAAGCCCTTGGCCAGTGAATACTGGAGTTTTAAAAGACCCCTGAGAATGAATTTGTTCTTACGCTCCTGCAGGACTCTTGGACTAAAGACGTGGCAAACAGAACAAGAGTCCTGCAGGTGCACAGCGCCTAAACAATAGACACAAGAAGTGCGCCCATCTGTTAGAGACATTTTCTGACAGCATGAGTCACACTTCTTAAAACCAGAAACCTTAGATTCCCTTTGACATACTTAACAGTAAAAGGAAACCACCAATATGACAATAAACAAGAAAGTACAGTTTTGTACCTACCATAAATTTAGATGTTCGAGTGCTAATACAGCTGCAGACATAACAGATGGGTTCTCCTGCCATCAGGCGGGTCCTCGGTCGGCCAAATTCCAGTCTAGGTCCGGCGTCTGTTGTCGTCGCTTTCTTTCCTGACGTCAGTGCGACAGGGGTATATAAGACACAGCCGACGCCATTTTCTTAAGTCTTTCTTGCCCCAGATGTCAGGTGCCCCCAGAAGGAAGGCAATATATATATATATATATATATATATATTTATATATAAAATATATAATCATGCATTGCAATATAATAAAAAGTCAGTAGTTGCAAGCAAATACACCATAGAAGGATAACCCAATCAGGTTGTAAGAAGAGGAGTTAGTCACTAGGTCTGTACCCAGAGGGGAAGGAGGGAGGGAAACCTGGACTGCAGCTGTATTAGCACTCGAACATCTACATTTATGGTAGGTACAAAACTGTACTATGTTCATCGTGCATACAGCTGCAGTCATAACACATGGGTAGAATCCCAAAGCTACGCTCAGGGTGGTAGGCACTAGGTGGAACTGGGAGGAGCCAGAATGCCCTGCAACACAGCAGTGGCAAAGCCTGCTCTAGTTTTGGAGTATAAAGGTAGGTGGTAGTGTTTAGTGAAGGTATGCACAGAACTCCAAGTGGCTGCCTCCAAAATATCTTTGGTAGGGACTCCTCTGAGGAAGGCTGCAGAGGTAGCTGTGGCCCTTGTGGAGTGGGATCTGATGCCTGCAGGTACAGATTTACCATGAAAGGAGTAACAAAACCGTATGCAGTGGCCTATCCATTTTGAAATTGTCTGTTTGGAGATTGGCTTCCCTTGAGCTCCTACAGCATAGGACACAAAGAGTTGTTCTGATTTCCTGAAAGGCTTTGTTCTGTCCAAATAGTAACGTAGCTGTCTATGGATGTCTAAGGAATGTAGCAGCCTTTCCCCTTTGTTTTGAGGATTGGGGTAAAAGGTAGGCAAGTGTATGGCCTGATTTAAAGCTACCCTGGATACTACCTTAGGCATAAATGACGGGTTGGTTGGTAGGGAAACCCTGTCCTGATGGAAGATGAGAAAGGGCTGCACAGCCATGAGGGCTTGTAGTTCCAAGACCCTACGAGCTGAGGTAATGGCCAGAAGGAAAGCTGTTTTCCAGGACAAATATTGCAAATCTGTTGAGGCAGCTGGTTCAAAGGGAGGCAATGTTAATTTTTCTAGAATGTAATTAAGATCCCAGGCTGGTATTGGTTGTTTCCTTGGAGGTCTTATATTCTTAGCCCCTCTGAGGAACCACCTCAAGAGTGGGTGAGAGAATAAGGGTGGATCAGTGTTGTATTCTGCAGAAATGGCTGAGGCATGGATTTTGATGGAAGAAAATGAAAGTCCACTGTTCAACAGCTCAGCTAGATACTGTAATATCTGAGGCAAATTCAGTTTTCTAGGATCCTGGCCTTTTTTCTCATTCCAAGCGCAAAACCGTTTCCATTTTGCGGAGTAAGCTTTTCTAGTAGATGGCCTTCTGGCCTCCAAAATGACATCCTGCACCTCCTTAGAGAGTAGGGTCTGTTGTGGTGTTAAGGAATTTTCCATGCAGCCAGATTGAGTGTTTTCAGCTGACTGTGAAGAGTTTTGTAGTTGTGCTGAGTCAGTAGAAGAGGCATTAGAGGTAGGGTCCAGGGAGGAGAATGTGTTAGGCTCCTCAGGAGTGGGTACCAGTGTTGTCTAGGCCAGTCTGGAGCAATCAGTATCATCTTCGGTCTGTCTGCTCTTGCTTTCAAGAGCACCTTGGGCAGAAAAGGCAAAGGTGGGAAGGCGTAAACTGTCTGTGCTGCCCAACTGAAAGAAAGGGCATCCACTCTCCAGGCCTTTGGATGGAATGTCCCAGAATTTTGTCAATTGATGATTCCTGTGGGAGGCAAAGAGATCTATGTCTGGCCTTCCCCACGCTTGGATTATCTTTGTAAACACTAGAGGATGCAACTTCCATTCGTGCGGGTCTGTCATATTTCTGCTTAGATTGTCTGCCAGCGTGTTTTCCAAACCTGGCAGGTACTGTGCTTGAAGTTCAATTTGCCATTCCAGAGCCATGTTCCAAAGTGACATGCCCAGCCTGCACAGGGGGTATGAATGTGTTCCTCCTTGTTTGTTTATGTACCACATTACTGTGGTGTTGTCTGTTCTTATCAACAATTGCCCTGGATGCAGGAGGTCCTTGAAAGCTGTAATTGCATTTATCACTGCTAGCATTTCCTTTTGATTGATGTGAAGGTGCTTTTCCTTTTGGGACCATTTGCCCTGAATGCACCTGTCTGTCATGTGTGCCCCCCAGGCATAGTCTGAGGCGTCTGTTGTGATGACTTGATTTGCTTGAGGCTTGCAGAATGGTAGACCTGTGTTTGTTTGGCATGCTTGGGCCCACCATAGAAATTCCTTTTGCAAACATGGAATTAGTGGTATTATTGTTTCCAAACTGTGGCTGTGTTGAGACCATAGGTTTTTTAGGTACCAGTGAAGTTTCCTCGTATACAACTTTGCACATGGGATTAGAAGAATGCAAGATGCCATGAAGCCCAGAGCCTGCAGGATTTTCCTTGCAGTTAGCCTGGTATAATTTGCTAGCATTTTGAAGTACTGAGTTAGTTGCCCCTGTTTTTCTGGCATAAGATAGGGCATGCGGGTGTGTGTGTCCAAGTTGGCACCCAGGAAAATTATTTTCTGAGATGGTGTTAGCCTGGATTTCTCTTGGTTGACTGTGTATCCCAGAGAATTCAATAACTGTGTTACATAAGCCAGATGTTCCAGAAGTATGTGTTTGCTGTCCGCTTGGATCAGGCAATCGTCCAAATAAGGGTAAATTTGTATCCCTTGAAGTCTGCAGTAGGCAATTACTGATGCCAGGCATTTCGTGAATACTCTGGGCGCAGTAGATAAGCCAAAGGGCAATGCAGAGAATTGATAGTGGATTGAACCTGCAAGAAATCTGAGGTATCTTCTGCAGCTTTGTCTGATTGGGACATGCAGGTATGCCTCCTTGACGTCCAATGTTACCAGCCAAGACTCCTTGCCCAGCATGGGAAGAAGCTGCTGTAAGGTGAGCATCTTGAATTTTGGCAGTAGAAATGTGTTTAGGATGGATAAGTCCAAAATGGGTCTCCAATCGGCTCCCTTCCTTGGTACCAGGAATAGTCTGGAATAAAAACCTTGACCTTGTTCGTGACTAGGTACCTCTTGAATAGCTTTCATGTCCATGAGCTTTGAAATTTGTATTTGAGCCTCTGCCCTTTGATTGTGTGGCAGGTTCGGCATGCCTCTCATTTTTGGAAGAGTGTGAAAGTGAAATCTGTAGCCTCTGTTTATAATGTCCAGGATCCATTTGTCTTTTGTGACAATATGCCAATTTTTTGAAAATAATGCCAGCTTTCCTCCCAAGGGTGCTGCCACCTGAGCCTTGCTTGGCATGCAAAGGGGAAAGTCATTGGGTTTGTTTTCTGCATTGTTGTGCACTGTCTTCGCCACCTCTTGGTGCTGGAGATTGCCATTGCCTGCCTCTATATGATCCTTGAGATTGTCCTCTGCCCCTTGTGCGCCTGTATCTACCTCTTTGGGGCTTGTCCGTGGCTGGAAAGGACCAGTTTTTTGAAGGCCAATTTCTGCTAAAACGTGGTGGTTGTACCTGTAGAAAAGCTTTGACAGTTTGCATAGATTTAGCTTTTTCTTCCATTTTCCATAGTATCTCCTCAGCATTAGTACCAAATACATCCTTTTGTAAAGGAGCATCTAGTAGTTTAGCTTTAACATGATCAGGCAAGGTTTGTTCCCTAAGCCAGGCATGTCTACGAATGACTGATCCTGTAACAGCAGCTCTACTTGAGGCACTATGCATCATATCCTGCAACTCCTTCAAATCTGGTTATTCAGGTTGTGACACTTTATTCCTTAACTGTGATAACAGAAACTGCTGATATTTAAGCATATGGAACTGACAATTTAAGGCCCTCATGGCTAGGGTGGCCGAGGTATATACCTTTTTTCCCCACCTTTCTAAGGATCTAGACTCTCTCTCGGAAGGTAATGGATTCTTAGCAGTAGAGGCCTTCATTCCCTTGGGGCCTTGAGAAATGGTTTCAGGGTCAGCATTATGGCTTTTGTAAAGAAATTGGTGTGAGTTAGGAACTCTGTAGTACCTATCAGGCTTGACTGGGGCAGGAGGCAGGGAATCCGGATTAAGGCAAGCCTCCGAGTAAACATCATCAAGTATGTCCAAGACAGGAGGTATTGCCAGAGGTCTGTGCTGAGGTAGCAAAAGAAAATCCCTAAGCCTTTTCTTGGAATCTGAAAAATCTTGGCCTTCCCAATGGAAGTGTTCCCTCAAGGCATGCAAGGTTTCCACGAAAGAAAAATCCTCTGGGGGAGATACAGAAGGAATGGACTGCTCTGCATCAGAATCTTCAAAAGGGGAGTAACGAGTGTTCCTCTTCATCAGAATGTTCTGAAATAATGGAGCCCTGGTCAGAAGAGGGAGAATCTTCCTCCACTCTGGGTCTCTTGTCCGGAGGGGGTTGGGAACCCCTGATAAGAGTAATTAAATCCTCAGCCATTTTGAGCATCTGCTTTTTAGGCATGGGACCTGGAGATGGGCCCTGTGCAACAGGCCTCTTGGAATGCATGGCTGATTTGGACTTAGTAAAGGCCTTTATGGAAAAGGAAGATGAAGGTCTGAAGACACCATGGGTGGAAGTGGACCTGTCCACATTAAGAGGCTCAACACTCACAGTGGCTTCGGTAGCTGTAGTCAGGGTATGGGCCGCGGAACCTGCGGTCTCGGTTACAGAAGACACCACCAGAGAAGTGTCATCGGTAGTCAGGGGCTGCGTAGGCGCCTCGCTGAGAACCGGACCACGTGTAGCCGGTTTTGGCGTGGTGTCGGTGGACACCGCGGACCTCACGTGTCTGTCTTTGTCCTTGCGTTTTTTGGACAAAACAGTAGTCGGAGTCTCCGACGACATTTTATAATTAAAAGCTTTACCAAAAAAGTGCTGGGCGAACTCCACCCGACGCTTAATAGTGCGTTTATTGAAAGCAGCACAAAAGCGACAGCCCGAGACGTCGTGGTCTGGGCCTAAACAAGGTATACAGAGGGAATGGAAATCCTTATGCGGTATTTGCTTCCCACAAAAATACAATTGTTAACTTTTTCTGACATCGGTCTGAGGCAAGAAAAGTTTCCCCAACGGGGTACTTAGCTTTAAAGAAGACTTCGGTTTCCAAATTTTCGTAATTTCAGGAGCTGGCCGACCAGCACTTGCGAACTGCTTCTGCTTCGGGCACCGCGCGGCAAAAAAGACTGGAGAAAATGGCGTCGGCTGTGCCTTATATACCCCTGTCGCACTGACGTCAGGAAAGAAAGCGACGACAACCGACACCGGACCTAGACTTTGGAATTCGGCCGACCGAGGACCCACCTGACGGCAGGAGAACCCATCTGTTATGACTGCAGCTGTATGCACGATGAACATCAATATCTATTCTACAAGAACAAACTGACCTACTAGAAAGGCTATAGATTTTTTTTTTTTTGAAGATAATAGGAAAGCTTCTAATTTAAACTACTAGCCTATAAGAAAAAAACAGTAGGAAAACCTCTAACTTAAACGGCTAACCTAGAAGGGGAGGGAGGGGGTGGGGGAGAACTCACCAAGTTAAACAAGTTCTACAAACAACAGTGGGATACTATAAAATAAACTATTATCTAACAGAAACAAAACTATCGCTAAAGACAAAGTAGAAGAAGAAGAGTTAAATTCTAGTGAAAAATTACACAAAAAAATTGCACACAAAATGCTATACGAGCCTGAGCCAGAAAAATGACACCTCGCAGCTGAAGCGGCAAATGAGATCTGGGTAGCTATCGCTAGGCATCATGGGATAAGGGGTAGCCTCGAGCCAGTAAACAGCTCTCGAGCTATTGAAGATGGCAGAGTCGGAGCCGAGGATCGGCTCCGATCCCAACCAGCAAGAACGAAGGCGAGATAGACAACTTAACATCTTCTGCTTAATGAGTCTGCGGACATTCTGCTTGAATTTCAGCAAATGAAATTGCCAATTTAAGGCTCTTACAGCTAAAGTGGCTGAAGTGTATACCTTTTTTCCCATTCTGTCTAAAAGCTTTGCCCTCTGTCAGCTGGGATGGGATTTTTGATGAGCATGCCCTAGCTCCCCTTAGGGCCTCGATAATGACTTCCGGGTCTACAGTAGGGTTTTTTGAAGATATTTGTGGGTGCCTTGCACCTGGTAACATCTGTCTGGTTTCCTGGGTGCTGGGGAGAAAGAATCTGGTGAAAGGGCAGATTCTAGAAAAACATCCTCCACTACATCCAGGACAGGTGGGAATGATCAGAGGTTTATGCTGGGGCAGGTCAAGAAACTCTGTCTCTTCTTAGACCGAGGGTAATCCTGGGCCTCCCATTGAAAGTGTTCTCTGAGGGAATTTAAGGTTTCCCCAAAATAAAGGTCCTCAGGGGGGAGGCAGATGGAATGGGGTCATAAGCATCAGAGTCTCCAAATGCTGCAAATGGCTGGTCTTCCATGCCTGACTCCTCAAGAACAGATTCTTCTGATTCCTGGTCAGTGAGGACCTCAAGGGAGGTGTTACTTTTTCTTTTGGTTGAGGTGGGAGGGTGGGAAGAGTCATCAAGTCGTCTGCCATTCTGAGCAGTTGCTGCGACCGAGGGGCGGGCTGCCTAAGTGTAGGACGGTGGCAGGGTCCTTGGGAGGAACCTTTTTGGGGTTAGTCTTAGGCTTGGGCCTGGATGGGTCAGTAGTCTTATGCAAAGCGAGTTTAACTGGCTGCGTAGTCTGTCTGAGCCTGGCTTCAGGAGTCAGAAGCGTCTCAGCGGAAGGTGCTGCCTGCAAAGTGGCTCCGGACCATACTGTGTGAGAATGAGGAGACATACCGGCAAGGGGGTGGATCCAGCGGCATACCAGACTCCAAACAGGTCTCGGTAGAGGTCTGCGACAGTTCCTCGGCTGAAGTCAGGGGCTGCGAAGACACCTCACCGAGTTCAGCTGTAGCACACAGTTAAAAAATACCAGACTTAACTTAAGTCGTTAGAGGTCCTAACTTTTAGAGGCCCATCTTTATCCTTGTTTTTCTTTTTTCTAGGTAAGTCAGTAGCTGGTTGACAGACGCCACACATCTCGTTGAGAAAAAGATTCACTAAAATGCCTAGCTACAATCTCAGCTCTTCTCCTTATGGATCTAGCATTAAACAGAGCACAGAACAGACACCCGGGACATCATGGTCTGGGCCTAAACAAGTGACGCAGACAGAATGGAAGTCTCAGTGTGGGATGTGCTTTTCACAGCTGAGACAACTATTGACTTTCTCTGACATTGGTTAAAAACAATAAAATGTTCTCCCAATGGCATACTTGGCTTTAGATGGTTTTCCTCACTCTGGCAATGGCCGACCGACACACTCCCAAAAAGTACAGTTTTGTACCTACCATAAATGTAGATGCTCGATTGCTAATACAGCTGCAGTCATAACAGGGTTATCCTGCCGTTAGGCGGGTCCTCGGTCGGCCGAATTCCTAAGTCTAGGTCCGGCATCGGATGTAGTCGCTTCTTCCCTGATGTCAGTGCGGCAGGGGTATAAAAGAACCAGCCGACGCCATTTTCTTCAGTTTTTCTTGCCCCAGATGTCAGGTGCCCCCAGAAGGAAGGCAAAACATAAATGTATGTAATAATGCAATGCAATATAATCAAAACACAGTAGTTGCAAGCAAATACACCAAAAAAGAATACCCCAATTAGGTTGTATGAGGAGGTGTTAGCCATTAGGCCTGTCCCAAGAGGGGAAGGAGGGAGGGAAACCTGGACTGCAGCTGTATTAGCACTCGAACATCTACATTTATGGCAGGTACAAAACTGTACTATGTTCATCGTGCATACAGCTGCAGTCATAACAGATGGGTAGAATCCCAAAGCTAAAAAGGGGTGGGTAGGCACTAAGTGGAACTAGGAGGAGCAAGGATGCCTTGCAAGACTGCAGTGGCAAAGCCCGCTCTAGATTTGGAGTATAATGGTAGGTGATGGTGCTTGGAGAAAGTATGTACAGAACTCCAAGTGGCTGCTTCCAAAATATCTTTGGTAGGAACCCCCCTGAGGAATGCTGCAGGGGTAGCTGTGGCCCTTGTGGAGTGAGATCTGATGCCTGTAGGTACAGTTTTACCATGAAAAGAGTAACAAAAGCGTATGCAGTGGGCTATCCATTTTGAGATTGTCCGTTTGGAAATAGGCCTCCCTTGAGCACCTGTAGTATAGGACACAGAGTTGCTCTGATTTTCTGAAAGGCTTTGTTCTGTCCAAATAATAACGAAGCTGTCTGTGAATGTCCAAGGAATGTAGTAGTCTCTCCCCTTTGTTTTGTGGATTAGGGTAAAAGGTAGGTAAGTGGATAGCCTGATACAAGGCTACCCTGGATACTACCTTTGGCATAAAGGAAGGGTTGGTTCGTAAGGAAACTCTGTCCTGATGGAAAATGATGAAATGCTGCACACAGCCATGAGGGCTTGTAGTTCCGAAACCCTGCGAGCTGAGGTGATAGCCAGAAGGAAGGCTGTTTTCCATGACAAATATTGCAGTTCTGTTGAAGCAGCTGGCTCAAATGGAGACAGGGTCAGTTTTTCTAGAATGAAATTGAGGTCCCAAGCAGGTACTGGTTGCTTCCTTGGGGGTTTTATATTCTTAGCCCCTCTGAGGAACTGTCTTAAGAGAGGGTGAGAGAATAAAGGAGGATCAGTGTTGCATTGAGCAGAAATGGCGAGGCATGGATTTTGATGGAGGAGAATGTAAGTCCACTGCTTAGCATCTCAGCTAGGTACTGTAATATTTGAGGTAAATTCAGTATTCCAGGATTCTGACCCGTTTTCTGATTCCAGGCACAAAACCGTTTCCATTCTGCGGAGTAGGCTTTTCTAGTAGAAGGCCTTCTGACCTCCAAAATGACATCCTGCACCTCCTTGGAGAGTAGGGTCTGTTGTGAATTTAAGGAATCCTCCAAGCGGCTAGATTGAGAGTTTTCAGCTGACTGAAGAGTTTTGAAGTTGTGCTGAGTCAAT
Source organism: Protopterus annectens (assembly GCF_019279795.1). Lineage (NCBI taxonomy): Eukaryota > Metazoa > Chordata > Ceratodontiformes > Protopteridae > Protopterus > Protopterus annectens. The sequence continues at coordinate 307,230,795 of NC_056747.1, read as the reverse complement.
AGAAGAGGCATTAGAGGCAGGATCCACGGTGGGGAATGCGTCAGGCTCCTCAGGAGTGGGGTACCAGTGTTGGCTTGGCCAGTCTGGAGCAATGAGAATCATCCTTGGTCTGTCTGCTCTGGCTTTTAATAAAAAGTACAGTTTTGTACCTACCATAAATGTAGATGTTCGAGTGCTAATACAGCTGCAGTCATAACAGATGGGTTCTCCTGCCGTCAGGCGGGTCTTCGGTCGGCCGAATTCCAAAGTCTAGGTCCGGCGTCGGTTGTCGTCGCCTCTTCCCTGACGTCAGTGTGACAGGGGTATTAAAAGAACTAGCCGACGCCATTTTCTTCAGTTTTTCTTGCCCCAGATGTCAGGTGCCCCCAGAAGGAAGGCAATACATAAAATTATGTAATAATGCAATGCAATATAATCAAAGACCAGTAGTTGCAAGCAAATACACCATAAAAGAAGACCCCTAGAGGGGAAGGAGGGAGGGAAACCTGGACTGCAGCTGTATTAGCACTCGAACATCTACATTTATGGTAGGTACAAAACTGTACTATGTTCATCATGCATACAGCTGCAGTCATAACAGATGGGTAGAATCCCAAAGCTAAGAAAGGGGTGGTAGGCACTAGGTGGAGCTAGGGGGAGCCAAAATGCCCTGCAAGACTGCAGTGGCAAAGCCTGCTCTAGATTTGGAGTATAATGGTAGGTTGTAGTGCTTGGAGAAGGTATGCACAGAACTCCAAGTGGCTGCTTCTAAAATATCCTTGGTAGGAACTCCTCTGAGGAAGGCTGCAGAGGTGGCTGTGGCCCTGGTCGAATGAGTTCTAATGCCTGTAGGTACAGTTTTGCCATGAAAGGAATAGCAAAAGCGTATGCAGTGGTTCTATCCATTTTGAGATGGTCTGTTTGGATATTGACTTTCCTTGAGCTCCTACCGCATAGGCCACAAAAAGCTGTTCTGATTTTCTGAAAGGCTTTGTTCTGTCCAAATAATAACGCAGTTGTCTGTGGATGTCCAAGGAATGCAGTAATCTCTCCCCTTTGTTTTGAGGATTAGGATAAAAAGTAGGTAAATGTATGGCCTGATTTAAAGCTACCCTGGATACCACTTTAGGCATAAAGGACGGGTTGGTACGTAATGAAACTCTGTCCTGATGGAAGATGATAAAAGGCTGGACAGCCATAAGAGCCTGTAGTTCTGAAACTCTATGAGCTGAAGTGATAGCCAGAAGGAAAGCTGTTTTCCAGGACAAATATTGTAAATCTGATGAGACAGCTGGCTCAAAAGGAGGCAAAGTCAGTTTTTCCAGAATGAAATTAAGATCCCAAGCAGGTATTGGTTGTTTTCTTGGAGGTCTTAAATTCTTAGCCCCTCTGAGGAACTGTCTTAATAGAGGGTGAGAGAATAAAGGTGGATCAGTGTTGTATTCTGCAGAAATGGCTGAGGCATGGATTTTGATGGAGGAGAACGAAAGTCCACTGCTTAGCAGTTCAGCCAAATATTGTAGTATTTGAGGTAAATTCAGTTTTCCAGGATTCTGGCCCTTTTTCTCATTCCAAGCACAAAAACATTTCCATTTTGCAGAGTACGCTTTTCTAGTTGATGGCCTTCTGGCCCCCAAAATGACATCCTGCACCTCCTTGGAGAGCAGGGCCTGCTGCAATGCTAAGGAATCTTCCATGCGGCTAGATTGAGTGTTTTCAGCTGACTGTGAAGAGTTTTGAAGCTGTGCTGAGTCAGAAGAAGAGGCATTAAAGGCAGGGTCCATGGTGGGGAATGCGTCAGGCTTCTCAGAGTGGGTACCAGTGTTGCCTTGGCCAGTCCGGAGCAATGAGTATCATCTTTGGTCTGTCTGCTCTGGTCTTCAATAAGACTTTGGGCAGCAGAGGAAGAGGTGGGAAGGCATAAACTGTCATTGCTGTCCAACTGAAAGAGAGAGCGTCCACTCTCCAGGCCTTTGGATGGAAGATCCTTGAGCAGAATTTTGTCAATTGATGATTTTTGTGGGAGGCAAAGAGATCTATGTCTGGCCTTCCCCATTCTTGGATTATTTCTGTAAAAACTTTTGGATGCAACTTCCATTCGTGAGGATCTGTCATATTCCTGCTTATGTTGTCTGCCAGCGTGTTTTCCTTGCCTGGCAAGTACTGTGCTTGTAGTTCCATTTGTAAGTCCATGGCCATGTTCCAAAGTGACATGGCCAGTCTGCATAGGGGATAAGAATGTGTTCCTCCCTGCTTGTTTATGTACCACATAACTGTGGTGTTGTCTGTTCTTATCAATAGCTGGCCTGGTTGTAGAAGGTCCTTGAAAGCAATAATAGCATTTATCACTGCTAGCATTTCTTTTTGATTGATGTGAAGGTGCTTTTCTTTTTGGGTCCATTTGCCCTGAATGCACCGGTCTGTCATGTGCGCCCCCCAGGCGTAGTCCGAGGCGTCTGTTGTGATGACTTGATTTGCTTGAGGCTTGCTGAATGGAAGACCTGTGTTTGTTTGGCATGCTTGAGCCCACCACAGAAATTCCTTTTGCAGACATGGAATTAGTGGTATTATTGTTTCCAAACTGTAGCTGTGTTGAGACCATATGTTTTTTAGGTACCATTCTAGTTTTCTCATATGCAGCTTTGCACATGGGATTAGTAAGATGCAAGATGCCATGAATCCCAGAGCCTGCAGGATTTTCCTTGCAGTCAGCCTGGTGCAATTTGCCAGTGTTCTGAAATATTGAATTAGTTGCCCCTGCTTCTCTGGCGTGAGGTAGGCCATCTGGGTGTTTGTGTCCAAATTGGCACCCAGGAAAATTATCTTCCGAGAGGGTATTAGTCTTGATTTCTCTTTGTTGACTGTGTATCCTAGAGAGTTTAATAACATTATTACATAAGCCAGATGTTTCAGAAGAATGTGCTTGCTGTCCGCTTGGATCAGGCAGTCGTCCAAATAAGGGTATATTTGTATCCCTTGAAGTCTGCAGTAGGCAATTACTGATGCCAGGCATTTTGTGAATACTCTGGGTGCAGTAGATAAACCAAAGGGCAATGCAGAGAACTGATAATGGGTTGAACCTGCAAGAAATCTGAGGTATCTTCTGCAACTTTGTCTGATTGGGACATGCAGGTATGCCTCCTTGAGGTCCAATGTTACCAGCCAAGACTCCTTGCCCAGCATGGGAAGAAGTTGCTGTAGAGTGAGCATCTTGAATTTTGGTACAAGTAGGAATGTGTTTAGGATGGAAAGATCCAAAATAGGTCTCCAATCTTTTCCCTTCCTTGGCACCAGAAATAGCCTGGAATAAAAACCTTGACCTTGTTCGTGTGTAGGTACCTCTTGAATAGCTTTCATGTTTATAAGACCTGAAATTTGCTTTTGTGCCTCTGCCCTTTGATTGTGTGGCAGGTTTGGCATGCCTTTCATTTCTGGAAGGGTATGAAAATGGAATTTGTAGCCTCTGTTTATAATGTTCAGGATCCATTTGTCCTTTGTGACAATATGCCAATTTTTTGAGAATAGTGCCAGCTTTCCTCCTAAGGGGGCTGCCATTTGAGACCTGGTTGGCATGCAAAGGGGAAAGTCACTGGTTTTGCTTTCTGAAAGATTGCGAGTTGTCCTCACCGCCTCTTTGTGTAGGGGCTTGCCATTGTCTGCCTCTGTACGAGCCTTGTGTTTGTCCTCTGCCCCTCGGGCGCCTGTAACTGCCTCTTTGGGGTCTGTCTGTGGCAGGAAAGGACCAGTTTTTGGAAGGCCAATTTCTACTAAAACGTGGGGGTTGAACCTGCAGAAATTCTTTCACAGTTTGCATTGATTTAGCCTTTTCCTCCATTTTCCGTAATACTTCCTCAGCATTTGCCCCAAATAGTACATCCTTTTGCAGAGGGGCGTCTAGTAATTTAGCTTTGACATGATCAGGCAAGGCTTGTTCCTTGAGCCAGGCATGCCTACGTATGACTGAGCCTGTAACAGCAGCTCTACATGAGGCCTCTAGAGAATCAAAACCACATTGTAAGGTATGTTTACTCACTTGTTCTGCACTGTGCATCAAATCCTGCAACTCCTTCATGTCTGGTTGTTCAGGTTGTGACATTTTACTTTTCAATTGAGATAACAGAAACTGTTGGTATTTTAGCATATGAAACTGACAGTTTACGGCCCTCATGGATAAGGTAGCAGAGGTATATACCTTTTTTCCCCACCTTTCTAAGGATCTGGAATCTCTCTGGGAAGGCAATGGGTTTTTGGCAATGGAGGCCTCAACTCCCTTGGGCCCCTGTGAGATGGTTTCTAGGTCAGCAACATGGCTTTTGTATAGACATTGGTGTGAGTCAGGAACCCTGTAGCACCTTGTCAGGCTTAACTGGAGCTGGAGGAAGAGAGTCCGGGTTAAGGCAGGCCTCCGAGTAAACATCATCTAGGATGTCCAGGACAGGAGGTATAGCCAGAGGCCTGTGCTGGGGTAACAAAAGAAATTCCCTGAGCCTTTTCTTGGAATCTGAATAATCCTGGCCTTCCCAGTGAAAGTGTTCCCTTAAGGTATGCAGAGTTTCACCAAATGAGTAATCCTCAGGGGGGGATACAGAAGGAATAGATTCCTCTGCATCAGAGTCTTCAAAAGGGGAGCAAGACTGTTCCTGATAATCAGAGTGCTCTAAAATAATGGAGCCCTGATCAGAGGAGGGGGAATCTTCCTCCACTCTGGGTCTTTTGTCCGGAGGTGGCTGAGAACCTCTGATTAGAGTAATTAAATCCTCAGCCATTTTAAGCATCTGTTTCTTAGGCATGGGGCCTGGAGATGGGCCCTGCGTAGCTGATCTCTTAGGGTGCATGGTAGCTTTAGACTTGGTGAAAGCCTTGATGGAGAAAGAAGAGGAAGGTCTGAAGACACCTTGAGTGGAGGTGGACCTATCCACATTCTGTGTTTCAACGCCAAGCGTGGCTTCGGTATCTGTAGTCAGGGTGTGGGCCGAGGAGCCTGCGACCTCGGGTACAGGGGACACCGCCAAAGATGTGTCGTCGGTAATCAGGGGCTGCTTAGGCGCCTCGCTGAGAACCGGACCACGTGTAGTCGGCTTTGGCGTGGTGTCGGTAGAGGCCTCGGACCTCGAGTGTCAGTCCTTGTCTTTGCGTTTTTTAGACAAAACCGGAGTCGGAGTATCCGACGACATAGTATAGTTAAATGCTTTCCCAAAATAATGATGGGCGAACTCCACCCGACGCTTAATAGTGCGTTTGTTGAAAGTAGCACAAAAGCGACAGACCGAGACGTCGTGGTCTGGGCCTAAACAAGGTATACAGAGGGAATGGAAATCCTTATGCGGTATTTGCTTCCCACAAGAAATACAATTATTAACTTTGTCTGACATCGGTCTGAGGCAAGAAAAAGTTTCCCCAAAGGGATACTTAGCACTTTTAAGAAGACTTCGGTTCCAAATTTTTTGTAATCTCAGGAGCTGGCCGACCAGCACTTGCGAACTGCTTCTGCTTCGGGCACCGCGCGGCAAGAAAGACTGAAGAAAATGGCGTCGGCTGGTTCTTTTATACCCCTATCACACTGACGTCAGGGAAGAGGTGACGACAAACGACGCCGGACCTAGACTTTGGAATTCGGCCGACCGAGGACCCGCCTGATGGCAGGAGAACCCATCTGTTATGACTGCAGCTGTATGCACGATGAACATCTTTGGGCAGCAGAGGAAGAGGTGGAAAGGCATAAACTGCCATTGTTGTCCAACTGAAAGAGTGTGTCCACTTTACAGGCCTGTGGATGGTAGGTCCTTGAGCAGAATTTTGTCAATTGGTATTTTCTGTGGGTAGTAAAGAGATCTATATGTCTGGCCTTCCCCATGCTTGAATTATTCTTGTAAAAACTTGAGGATGCAACTTCCATTCATGTGGATCTGTCATATTTCTGCTTAGGTTGTCTGCCAGTGTGTTTTCCTTGCCTGGCAGGAATTGTGCTTGAAGTTGGAATTGTAATTCCAGAGCCATGTTCCAAACAGACATGGCTAGCCTGCACAGGGGATATGAATGGGTTCCTCTCCCTGTTTGTTTATGTACCACATCACTGTGGTGTTGTCTGTCCTTATCAATAGCTGGCCTGGGTGCAGTAGGTCTTTGAAAGCCATAATAGCATTTATTACTGCTAGCATTTCCTTTTGATTGATGTGCAGGTGCTTTTCTTTTTGGGACCATTTGCCCTGAATGCACCGATCTGTCATGTGCGCCCCCCCCCCCAGGCTTAGTCCGAGGCGTCTGTTGTGATGATTTGATTTGCTTGAGGCAAGCAGAATGGAAGACCTATGTTTCTTTGGCATGCTTGAGCCCACCAGAGAAATTCCTTTTGGAGGCATGGAATCAGTGGTATAATTGTTACCAAACTGTGGCTGTGTTGAGACCAGAAGTTTTTTAGGTACCATTGAAGTTTCCTCATATGCAGCTTTGCACATGGGATTAGCAGGATGCAAGATGCCATGAATCCCAGAGCCTGCAGGATTTTCCTTGCAGTCAGCCTGGTGAAGGTTGCCAGTTTTCTGAAGTATTGAGTTAGTTGCCCTTGTTTCTCTGGCGTGAGGTAGGCCATATGGGTGTTTGTATTCAAGCTGGCACCCAGGAAAATTATTGTTTGTGAGGGTATTAGTCTTGATTTCTTTTTGTTGACTGTGTATCCCAGAGAGTTCAACAACTTTATTACAAACGCCAGGTGTTTCAGAAGTATGTGTTTGCTGTCCGCTTGGATCAGGCAGTCGTCCAAATATGGGTATATTTGTATCCCTTGAAGTCTGCAGAAGGCGATTACTGATGCCAGGCATTTCGTGAACACTCTGGGCACAGTAGATAAGCCAAAGGGCAATGCAGAGAATTGATAATGGGTTGAACCTGCAAGAAATCTGAGGTATCTTCTGCAATTTTGTCTGATAGGGACATGCAGGTATGCCTCCTTGAGGTCCAATGTTACCAGCCAAGACTCCTTGCCCAGCATGGGAAGAAGCTGCTGTAATGTGAGCATCTTGAATTTTGTGCAGTAAATATGTGTTTAGGATGGATAGGTCCAAAATAGGTCTCCAATCTTTGCCCTTCCTTGGTACCAGGAATAGTCTGGAATAAAAACCTTGACCCTGTTCTTGTGCAGGTACCTCTTGAATAGCTTTCATGTCCATGAGAGCTGAAATTTGTTTTTGTGCCTCTGCCCTTTGATTGTGTGGCAGGTTTGGCATGCCTCTCATTTTTGGAAGGGTGTGAAAGTGGAATCTGTAGCCTCTGTCTATAATGTCCAGGATCCATTTGTCTTTTGTGACAGTATGCTAATTTTTCGAAAATAATGCCAGTTTTCAGCCTAAGTGTGCTGCCATTAGAGCTTTGCTTGGCATGCAAAGGGGAAAGTCATTAGTTCTGCTTTCTGAATGGCTGTGAACTATCCTCACTACCTCTTGGTGTAGGTGCTTGATATTGTCTGCCTCTAAATGATCCTTGAGATTGCCCTCTACCACTCGGGCGCCTATATCTACCTCTTTGAGGTCTGTCCGTGGCTGGAAAGGACCACTTTTTTGAAGGCCAATTTCTACTGAAACGTGGAGGTTATACCTGTAGGAAATCTTTCACTGTTTGCATTGATTTTGCCTTTTCCTCCATTTTCTTTAATACCTCCTCAGCTTGAACACCAAACAATACATCTTTTTGAAGAGGTGCATCTAGTAATTTAGCTTTGACATGGTCTGGCAAGGTTTGCTCTTTGAGCCAAGTATGTGTACGTATGACTGATCCTGTAACAGCAGCTCTACATGAAGCCTCTAAAGCATCAAAACCACATTGCAAGGTATGTTTACCCACTTGTTCTGCACTATGCAACAAATCCTGCAACTCCTTCAAGTCTGGTTGTTCAGGTTGTGACATTTTGCTTTTCAACTGAGATAACAGAAACTGTTGATACTTTAACATATGGAACTGACAGTTTAATGCCCTCATGGTTAAAGTGGCCGAGGTGTATACCTTTTTCCCCCACCTTTCTAAAGCTCTGGAATCTCTCTCTGAAGGTAATGGATTTTTGGCAGTGGAGGCCTTAATTCCCTTGGGACCCTGTGAAATAGTTTCTGGGTCAGCCTCATGGCTTTTGTATAGGAATTGGTGTGAATCAGGAACCCTGTAATACCAGTCAGGCTTGACTGGAGCTGGAGGTAAAGAATCTGGGTTAAGGCTGGCCTCTGAATACACATCATCTAGTATGTCTAAGACAGGAAGGATAGCCAGAGGCCTGTGCTGAGGGAGCAAGAGAAAATCCCTGAGCCTTTTCTTGGAGTCTGAGTAATCTTGGCCTTCCCAGTGGAAGTGTTCCCTCAAGGTATGCAAGGTTTCCCCAAAAGAATAGTCCTCAGGGGGGGAGACAGAGGGAATGGACTCCTCTGCATCAGAATCTTCAAAAGGGGAGCAAGAATGTTCCTGGTCTTCAGAATGTTCTGAAGTAATGGAGGCCTGGTCCGAGGAAGGGTATTCTTCCTCCACTCTGGGCCTTTTGTCCGAGGGGAGTTGAGAACCCCTGATAAGAGTAATCAAATCCTCAGCCATTTTGAGCATCTGTTTTTTAGGCATGGGGCCTTGAGGGGGGCCCTGTGGAGCTCGTCTTTTAGTATGCATGGCTGCCTTAGATTTAGTGAAAGCCTTAATGGAAAAAGAAGGCGGCCTGAAGACACCTTGAGAGGTGGCAGGCCTGTCTAAACTCTGAGTTTCCCCGCCAAGAGTGGCGTCAGTATCTGTAATCGGGGTGTGGGCCGAGGATTCTGCGACCTCAGGCACAGAAGACACCGCTAAGGAAGTGTCGTCAGTAGTCAGGGGTTGCGTAGGCGCCTCGCTGAGAACCGGAGCACCTGTAGTAGGCTTTAGCATGGTGTCGGTAGAAGTCGCGGACCTCGTATGTCGGTCCTTATCTTTGCGTCTTTTACTCAAAACTGGAATCTGATTATCCGACGACATAATGTAATTAAATTTTTTGCCAAAATAGTGTTGGGCGAACTCCACCCGACGCTTAATAGTGCGTCTGTTGAATGTAGCACAAAAACGACAGGCCGAGACGTCGTGGTCTGGGCCTAAGCAAGGAATGCAGAGGGAATGGAAATCCTTATGCGGTATTTGCTTCCCACATGAAATGCAATTATTAACTCTGTCTGACATCGGTCTGAGGCAAGAAAATTTCCCCAACGGGGTACTTGGCTTTCAAGAAGACTTCGGTTGAAAAATATTCGTAATCTCAGGAGCTGGCCGACCGGCACTTGTGAACTGCTTCTGCTTTGGGCACCACGCGGCAAGAAAGACTGAAGAAAATGGCGTCGGCTGGTTCTTTTATACCCCTGCCGCACTGAAGAAGCTACTAGTTAGTGAAAGCGCTTATCGAGGTTATGGATGTCATTTTGGAACTTGTTCAGTGGCATGCAATAAGCCATGTAATTCCTTATTCTCTGCACAGGCAGAAATGGAAGTAAATTTTTGTTTTAAGACAGATAAGAGAAATTGCTGATATTTAAGCATATGAAACTGACAGTTAAAAGCCCTAATGGACAAAGTAGCAGAAGTGTATACCTTTTTGCCCCATCTTTCCAAGGCTCGAGAATCCTTTTCAGTAGGAATAGGATTTTTGGCAGTAGCGGCCTTAACACCCTTAGGACCCTGAGAAAGGTTTCAGGGTCAGCAGTAGGATTCTTGTATAAAAACTGATGGGAATCAGGAACCCTGTAGTACCTATCAGGCTTAACAGGAGCAGGAGGAAAAGAATCAGGGGTTAAATTAGCCTCCGAAAAGGCATCATCCACAATATCCAAAACAGGAGGAATAGCCAGGGGTCTATGTTGGGGAAGAAGAAGAAAATCCCTCAATCTTTTCTTGGATTCTGAATACTCCTGTCCCTCCCAGTGGAAATGCTCCCTCATTTCATGCAGAGTTTCCCCAAAAGAAAAATCCTCAGGAGGAGAAGCTGAAGGAATGGATTCTTTCGCATCAGAATCCTCATAAGGAGGGAAAGAATATTCCTGATCAGAAGAAGAAACTGAGGAAACAGAAGCCTGATCAGAGGAATCATAGTAAACATCCTGCCTTGGCCTTTTGTCTGGAGGGGGATGAGAAATCCCTAATCATTGTGAGTAAATCCTCCGCCATCTTGAGTAACTGTTTCTGTGACTTGGGAGCCGGTTCAGAAGAGGCCTGTGCTGAAGTCTTTGATTTAGAAGGAGTCTTTGCCTTTGTCTTTGGCTTTGCCTTTACTTGAAGCTGAGTAGGCCTGAAAACCCCTTCGGAAGCCGGTACCTGCACAGCGGCTCTGGACCCATTCGAAGGAGCATTGTCCGAAGGTCCTGCAACAGAGATATTTAAAGGCCTGGTTGACTCCTCATGAGAGTCCGTTTAGGCCGTCGGTTCTGAAATGGCCGACAGGCTGCAAAAGCACCTCACTGACGACGGCCGAACCTGAAGCTGGCTCCACATGTGCGCTATCATCAAATTTGGACCTCGGAGGCCTGTCTTTATCCTTGCGACGCTTGTGAACTCCGGTAGATGGAACTGTGTCCGACGACATTTTGTAGTTAAAGCACCTACCGAAGTAATGAAAAGCAAAATCGTACCTTCGCTTAATTGTACGCTGATTGAATCTAGCACAAAACCGACAACTAGCTACGTCGTGTTCAGGGCCTAAGCAAGGAATACAGTAAGAATGAAAATCCTTGAGGTATTTGCTTCCCACATGAAATACAATTATTAACTTTCTGACATTGGAGTGGAGCAAGAAAAAAGTTTCCCCAACGGGGTACTTAGCTTTGAGTGGAGAAGAAAGTCTTCGGACCGAAGTAAGTAGAAATATTCGTCAGGAGTCTACCGACCGGCACTTGCGAACTGCTATCACCACACGGCAAGAAAGACTGGAGAAGATGGCGTCGGTTGTCAGCTTTATACTCCTGGCGCTCTGACGTCAGGGAGCAGAGTTGAACAACCGACGCCGGACCCAGACTTTGGGATTCTGGCCGACCGAGGGCTGCCTGCCGGCAGGGGAGAACCCTACAGTCATGACTGCAACAGTGAAACACGATGAACATCATCCAAAATTCAGATATGGGAAGTAATCAGAAGGCAGGCACTAAGAAGCACCTTTATATGACCCAAAGGTAAATGGCACTGAAAAATACCTCTACTAAAAAACTGGTACCATTCACACCATATAACAAGACTAGTACTATGAAAAGCTGTACCACTTTTTCATTCACAAGAGCTTAAACATAACATAGCAAGTACAACAGCATATGAAAACAGAAAAAGAAATCAACTGAAGATAACAGCTTACCTTATAAGAACACTTCAGATGAAAAAAAGCAAGATATACTTAACATGCATATGAAAGTCTGATTATGACCCAAGCTAGGAATCATTTCTTTAGTGTCAGAATATATATATAAACTGTAAATATATAAATGCACCTTAGAAACATAAAATTTACCTTCAACAAAAAGCAAATACACCACAAAGGCTTTTGAGTATAGTGAAGGAAAGAAAAGTTATAGAAAGGGGGCTGGTGGGTGGGTAACCCGGACAACAACAGTGAATACACTCGAACATCTAGATTTATGGTAAGTGTACACAACTGCACTATGTTCTGCGTGTTTCACTGTTGGTCATTACATTTGGGTAGAATCCTAAAGCTATGGATGGGAGGATGGAACTAAATAGCATTTGGAGCAACTATAAGGCCCTGCAGGACTGCAGTGGCAAAGCCTGCCCTGGATTTAGAGAAGAGAGGTAAATGATAATGCCTTGTGAACGTATGAACTGAGCTCCAAGTTGCAGCTTCTAGAATGTCTCTGGTAGGGACACCTCTGAGAAAAGCTGCTGAAGTAGAGGCAGCCCTGGTAGAATGGGATCTGATCCCCTTGGGCACAGGTTTACCATGGTGCAAGTAGCAGAAACGAATGCAATGGTGTATCCACTTAGAAATAGTCTGCTTTGATATAGCCTTCCTCTCTGAACCTGCAGCAAATGCTACCAGTAGTTGCTCAGACTTTCTTAGAGATTTTGTCCTGTTTAAGTAGAATCTTAGTTGTCTGTGTACATCCAATGAATGCAGAATCCGCTCCCCCTTGTTCTGTGGATTTGGGAAAAAAGATGGTGAATGGTCTGATTAAGAGCCACACTAGATACCACCTTAGACATAAAAGGATTGGTCCTGAGGGCCACCCTGTCCGGGTAAAAAATAATGAAAGGCTCCACAGCCATGAGAGCCTTTAGTTCTGAAACCCTTCTAGCTGAAGTGACTGCCAAAAGAAAAGCTGTCTTCCAAGAAAGAAATTTTATATCTGCAGTAGTTGCTGGTTCAAAAGGAGGCAGGGTGAGTTTTTCCAGCACAAAATTGAGGTCCCATGCAGGAGATGGCGCTCTCCTGGAAGGCCTTAAATTTTTAGCCCCTCAGATACTGTTTTAGCAGTGGAAGAGAAAAGAGGGGAGAGACTGTTATAATGAGCCGAGATGGCAGAGGCGTGGATTTTTATTGAAGAAAAAGATAGGCCCTTGTCAAGCATCTCAGTTAAGTATTGCAAAATCTGAAGAATATTGGGCTTTGCAGTGTCTATTCTTTGTGCTTGGTTCAAAGCATAGAATTTCTTCCATTTATCAGCATAAGATTTTCTAGTACTAGGCCTTCTGGCTTCCAAAATGACATCCACAGGTTTACTGAGAGATGTGGTTTGAATAATTAGTTGACTAGCCATGCTGCAAGATTCAGAGTTTGGAGCAGAGTGTGCAGAATTTGATAGTTCTGCTGAGATAATATATGAGGTGTCTGAGGCAAGTACCACGGAGGAAGGTGTGACATATTCCTTAGAAGCTGGTACCAGTGTTAGTGAGGTCAGTCCGGAGCAATTAGAATAATTTCTGGTTTTTCCTGTTTGACTTTTAGTAAGACCTTGGAGAGTAGAGGCAGAGGGGGAAAGGCATAGACTGATAGATGTTTCCAGCTGAAGGATAGAACATCCACTTTCCATGCTTTTTTGTGACGAGTTCTTGTGCAGAATTTGTCCAACTGATAGATCTTTTTGCCTCTCCCCAAAACTATGTCTGGGCTTCCACCATTTCTGTGTTAACATGCTGAAGATTTGTGGATCCAGTTTCCATTCGTGTGGGTCCATAAGATTTCTGCTTAGGTCGTCTGCCAGAGTATTTTGCTTTCCTGGCAGAAATTGAGCTTGAAGATGTATTTGGTAAGTCAAGGCTGTGTTCCACAAGGCCACGGCTAGTCTGCAAAGGGAGTAGGAATGGGTACCCCCCTGCTTGTTGATGTACCACATAACTGTGGTGTTGTCCATCTTTATCAGTAGTTGTCCTAGATGAAGAAGTCCTTGAAGGCTGTCAAAGCATTCTGAACAGCTAGCATTTCTTTCTGGTTGATATGTAGATGCATTTGGTTTGGGCTCCATTTGCCCTGAATTTATCTCCCAGCCAGGTGGGCCCCCAAGCATAGCCTGATGCGTCTGTAGTTAGGGTTTGGGTGGCAGGGGGTAGAGTGAATGACAGTCCCTTGTTTTGGTGACATGTCTCTGACCACCAAAGAAACTCCTATTGTAGGCAGGGAATGAGAGGAATCGTACAGGCTGTGACAATGCTGACTCCATAAACATTTTAGGTACCATTGAAGTTTCCTTATATGCAGTCTCACATATGGAATTAGTAGAATGCAGGATGCCATGAACCCCAAAGCCTGCAGAATTTGTCTTGCAGATAACGGTTTGTGTTGCCATTTGTTTAAAGTATGTTGTCAATTGCATTTGTTTGTCTGGCGTGAGGTAAGCCATCTGGGCAGTTGTATTCAGGCTTGCACCCAGGAATGTAATTATTTGAGAGGGTACTAGTTGTGATTTCTTTTCGTTTATGGTGTACCCTAGGCATGCTAGAAGCCTTTTTACAAATGCCAGATGTTGACTAAGAGTGTCCTTGTCCTCTGCCTGAATGAGACAACTGTCCAGATAAGGATAAATTTGAATGTTTCTTTGTCTGCAGAATGCAATTACTGGTGCCAGGCACTTTGTAAAGACCCTGGAAGCAGTAGATAAGCCAAAGGGCAGTGCAGAGAATTGGTAATGCAAAAAACCTGCTTGGAAGTGGAGGTATCTTCTGCAAGATTCCCTTACTGGGATATGCAGGTATGCCTCTTAAGTCAAGAGTTACTTACCAGGCATTCTTGCCTAGCATAGGCAGTAGCTGTTGTTAAGTCAGCATTTCGGAATGTCCAGGAACGTGTTCAGAATCAATAAGTCCAGTATTGGACGCCATGATTTTGTCTTTTCTGGGTACCAGGAAAAGTCTTGAATAAAATCCTTGTCCTTTTTCCTTTTCTGGTAGTGGATGAATAGCCCCCATATTCATGAGGGACATGACTTGTTTCTGGGCCTCTGCCCACTGGTTTTGTGGCAGATCTGGCCATCTGTTTGGAATTGGCAAAGTATGGAAATGAAATCTGTACCCCTGGGATACTATGTTTAATAACCATTTGTCCTGGGTAATTAACTGCCAATTTTGAGCATGAAGTGCTAGTTTTCCCCCAAGGGGGCTGCCAAAAAATAAGTGCTTGGAGATGGTAGAGGAAAGAAATTAAGACTGCTTACTGTAGGGTTGTGCTTTGTTACCTCCAGATTTGGAGGAGGATGCAACCCATTGCTTTGACCTATAAGATCCCAGAGATTGATATCTGGAGTCTTCTGAGCTCCTGGGTTTGCCCTGACTGGCTCTGTTGGACACAGGAAAGGACCAATTCTTAGTAGGCCAGTGCCTACTGAACCTGGGTGAATGCACTTGCAAGAAATCTTTTACCATTTGCATATATTTAGCTTTGTCTTCCATTTTCTTTAAAACCTCTTCTGCCTTATTACCAGACTATCATGCTGTAAAGGGGCATCCAATAATTTAGCTTTAACATGATAAGGCAGATTTTGCTCCTTGAGCCAGGCATGCCTTCTTATCACACATCCAGTTACGGCGGCCCTGCAAGAGGCCTCCAAGTTATCAAAACCACATTGCAAAGTATGCTTTCCAACCGGTTCTCCTGAATGCAATAAATCCTGTAACTCTATTTTCTACACAATCAGAAATCAACATCATTTTCTGTTTCAGTAAGCCCATAACATGCTGTTGATATTTAAGCATATAAAACTGGCAGTTTAAAGAGCTGATTGCCAAGGTTGCAGACGTATAAACCTTCTTACCCAATCTATCCAGCGCCCTGAAATCTCTATTAGAAGGGGTAGGATTTTTGGCAAGCCTTAACACCCTTGGGAACCTGAGAAATAGTCGCAGGATCAACAGCAGGGTTTTTGAAAAGAAATTTGTGGGAGTCAGGAACCCTGTAATATCTGTCTGGCTTACTAGGAGCCAGAGGCAGGGAATCTGGAGCCATGCTTGATACAGAGAACACATCAACAATGTCTAATACAGGAGGTATTACCAAAGGCCTATGCTGAGGAAGGATAAGGAAATCCTTCAGCCTATTTGATGATTCAGAGAAGTCCTGAATCTCCCACAGAAAATGTTCCCTTAAAGTATGCAAAGTCTCTCCAAAAGAGTAATCCTCAGGAGGAGATGCACATGTGATGGATTCCTCTGCATCCGAATCCTCATAAGGTGGAATAGAAAATTCCTGAACAGAAGAGGAATCAGAAGAAATGGAAACCGGATCTGAAGATTCATAATCAGTGCCTTGCCTAGGCCTCTTAGCAGGGGGGGTGGGTGGGAACTCCTGATCAAGGTAATTAAATCCTCAGCCATTTTGATCATTTGTTTTTTTAGGCATAAGGGCCTGAGCACGTGGCTCATGCATCGGTTTTTTAGACATAGAAGTTGTTTTTGACCTTGTTTTTGTTGATGGCGTCGGTTTAACATAAAAATGTTGAGGCCTGAAAACACCCTCAGCAGCCAGTGCTGCTCAGCTGCTCTGGACCCATCCAAGGGAGAGATATCCGCGGGTTCAATACTTAGCAAATCTCGCAGCATACCAGACTCCGAATGGGTCTCGGTAGAGGCCTGCAACTCAAAAGTAGCGGGTATCAGGGGCTGCAAAAGCACCTCACTAAGTACAGGCGAACCAGGGACTGGCTTAGGAGAAGCTTCATTGACTGTTTTGGACCTCGATGGTCTGTCGCTTTTTCCTTGAGTTTTTTGTGAACTCCGGTAGTCGGATTGCTAACAGATGACATTTCAGGGTAGTTAAATCTTGAACCAAAATATTTAGAAGCAAAAATATACCGACGCTTAATAGTGCGTTGGTTAAATTTAGCACAAAACCGACCACAAGGCACGTTGTGATCGGGGCTTAGGCAAGGAATACAGTACAAATGAAAATCCTTATGAGGTATTTGCTTCCCATAAGTAATGCAATTATTAACTTTTACTGACATGGGTAAGGAGCAAGAAAAAGTTTCCCCAACGGGGTACTTAGCTTTAGTTTGAAGAGTTCGGTTCTGAAACTCGAAAACAAAAATTTCAGGAATCAGCCGACCGGCACTTGCGAACTGCTTCGGGTACCGCGCGGCAAGAAAGACGAATTAAAATGGCATTGGCTGCATGTTTTATTCCCCTGACAACCTGACGTCATGGAAGAGGAGACAGCAACTGACGCAGGACCCAAGACATTGTTATTCAGGCCGACTTGAGGGCAACCTGCCAACAGATTACCCAAATGTAATGACTGCAACAGTGAAACACGAAGAACATCTATGCATTTGTTTTGCCTATTTTCATCTTTCCTCAACTGATGGAACTCCGATCCAACCTTGCCTCAGACTCTGGCCATTTATAAAGACTTGGATCTATAGCTCAAACTCCTCCCCTTACGCATAATCCTCCTAAGCAGCATTACTTCAGATAAGAGTTTGCCTTCCCTTTACTTTACAGTGCATGTGTGCAAACAGCTATGATAGAAAAAAAAATTGCAAAATAAAACGTTAGGAAATAATTATATAGATAAGAGCAAGGATACAATAGCTGGAGCTCAGTCGGTCAAGCAAGATATTTAGTCCTCTGGCCAAACTAGGAGCCTTGAAAGACAGGAAATGATTGTGAAATAGGAAGGAGAATGGAGGAAGGGAGGTTGAGGAATGACAAAAATAAGGCAGCACATATGCATAGTTATAGTGAGTACATAACTGATATCTGATGTCTTTTTTCCAATTCTCAACTGATTGGGAGGAGTCCCCAGCTAAAGAAAACCCATGGTGGTCCTCAAGGAAGGACATTCTGGAGCACAGTGGAACCAAACACTACTCTGTCCCTACATATGTCCACTTTGCAGTGTTATGTGAGTGAGACCAAGTAGCAGTTCCACAAATGTCATCTATAGAAACCTTAGACTAAAAAGCACTGATCCGGTGGAATGAGCCTTAGGAGATCTAGGAAGTGTAAATCCATTTTTGTTGTACACAAAAGAATTATAAATCAGTTAGCCAAGTGGCTAAAGTAATCTTTGAGACAGGATTCCCTAGTTTGGCTTTGGGAAAGGAAACAAATAGTTGGTCTGATTTTCTTTTTTTTCTGTGGATATAGAACCAAAGTTGCCTGTGTACATCTGGAAGATTAAGCATGCATTCTCCTTTACTTAAAAACTTTGGAAAGAAAAAGTACAGTTGTGTACACTTACCATAAATGTAGATGTTGAGTGAATTTACTGTTGCAGTCATCACATTTGGGTTATCTGCTTGCAGTAGCCCTCAGTGGGCCTGATTAACAAAGTCTTGGGTCCTGCATCAGTTGCTGTCTCTTCTTTCGTGACGTCAGGGGTATAAAACATGTAGAAGACGCCATTACATCAGTTTTTCTTGCCCCAGATGTCAGGTGCCCTCCTAATGGAAAGCAACTAAATCTATAAAAATACAAGGTTATACCTCCAACAAAAAAGCAAATCCACCAAAAAGCTTTTAAGCATAGTAAAGGAGAGTAGAGGTATAGCCAAAAGAAGTGAGGGGGCTGGAAGAAGGGTAACCAGGACTGCAACAGTGAATACACTCGAACATCTACATTTCTGGTAAGGTACACAACTGTACTATGGTTCTTCGTGTTTCACTGTGTTGCAATCATCACATTTGGGTAGATTCCCAAAGCTAAGGATTGGAGAAGGTAATTAGCATTAGGACCAGCTATAAGGCCCTGCAAGACTGCAGTGGCAAAGCCAGCTCTGGACTTAGAGAAAACTGGCAAATGGTAATGCTTGGTGAAAATATGTACAGAACTCCCAAGTAAGCAGCTTCTAGGATGTCTCTGGTAGGGACACCCCTGAGAAAGGCTGTAGAGGTAGATGCAGCCCTGGTTGAGTGGGGTCTGATCCACTGTGGGATAGGTTTCCATGGTGCTTGTAGAAGAAATGAATGCAATGGCCTATCCATTTAGAAATGGTTTGCTTTGAAATAGCCTTCCCCTCTGTCCCTGCAGCAAATGCTACCAGCAGTTGCTCAGATTTCCTTTGAGGTTTAGTCCTGTACAAGTAGAATCTAAGTTGTCTGTCACATCTAAGGAGTGCAGTATCCATTCCCCTTTGTTCGGTGGATTAGAAAAGAAGGTTGGAAAATGGATGGACTGATTAAGTGCCACACTGGATACCACCTTGGGCATGAAGGAGGGATTGGTCCTGAGGGACACCCTGTCCGCATGAAAAATGATGAAAGGTTCCACTACCATAAGGGCCTGTAATTCAGACACCCTTCTTGATGAAGTGATTGCTAAAAGGAAAGCTGTTTTCCAAGAAAATAATTTTAAGTATGCAGTAGCAGCCAGCTCGAAAGGAGGAAGAGTGAGTTTCTCCAATATAAAGGTAAGGTCCCAGGCTGGAGTTGGAGGTCTCCTGGGTGGTCGTAGATTTTTGGCCCCTCTGAGGAAAGTACAGCTGTGTACACTTACCATAAATGTAGATGTTAGAGCCTATTCACTGTTGCAGTCATTACATTTGGGTAATCTGCTGGCAGGTTGCCCTCAGTTGGCCTGAATAACAAAGTCTTGGGTCCTGGGTCAGTTGCTGTCTCCTCTTCCATGACGTCAGGTCGTCAGGGGTATAAAACATGCAGCCGACGCCATTGTAATCAGTTTTTCTTGCCCCAGATGTCAGGTGCCCCCCAAATGGGGAACAAAAATATGTAAATAAACAGTAAATATATAAATGCACCTTAGAAACATAAATTTACCTTCAATTAAAAGCAAATACACCACAAAGGCTTTTGAATATAGTGAAGTAAAGAAGGGGTATAGAATGGGGGATGGCGGGTGAGTAACCTGGACTGCAGCAGTGAATACACTTGAACATCTACATTTATGGTAAGTGTACACAACTGTACTAAGTTCTTCATGTTTCACGGTTGCAGTTATTACATTTGGGTAGAATCCCAAAGCTATGGATGGGAGGATGGAGCTAAATAGCATTAGGAGCAGCTATAAGGCCCTGAAAGACTGCAGTGGCAAAGTCTGCCCGGGATTTAGAGAAGAGAGGTAAATGGTAAAGCTTTGTGAACGTATGCACAGAGCTCCAAGTAGCAGCTTCTAGAATCTCTTTGATTGGGAGCCCTCTGAGAAAAGCTGCTGAAGTAGAGGCAGCCCTGGAGGAATGGGACCTGATCCCCTTGGGCACTGGTTTACCATGGTGCAAATAACAGAAACAAATGCAGTGGCTTATCCATTTAGAAATAGTCTGCTTTGATATAGCCTTCCCCTCTGATCCTGCAGCAAATGCTACCAGTAGTTGCTCAGACTTTCTTAGAGATTTTGTCTTGTTTAAGTAGAATCTTAGTTGTCTGTGTATATCCAAATAAATGCAGAATCCGCTCCCCCTTGTTCTGCAGATTTGGGAAAAAAGTTGGTAGGTGAATTGTTTGGTTAAGAGCCACACTGGATACCACCTTATGCATAAAGGAAGGATTGGTCCTGAGGGCCACCCTGTCCGGGTAAAATATAATGAAAGGCTCCACTGCCATGAGAGCCTGCAGTTCTGAAACCCTTCTTGGTGAAGTGACTGCCAAACGAAAAGCAGTCTTCCAGGAAAGAAATTTTATATCAGCAGTAGCTGCTGGTTCAAAAGGAGGTAGGGTGAGTTTTTCCAGCAAAAAATTGAGGTCCCATACGGGAGTTGGCGCTCTCCTGGGAGGCCTTAAATTTTTGGCCCCTCAGATACTGTTTTAGCAGTGGATGAGAAAAGAGAGGAGGCTCTGTGTTGTAATGAGCCGAAATGGCAGAGGCATGGATTTTTACTGAAGAAAAAGATAGGCCCTTGTCAAGCATCTCAGCTAAGTATTGTAAAATCTGAGGAATATTGGGCTTTGCTGCGTCTATTCCCTGTGTTTGTTTCCAAGCACAGAATCTCTTCCAATTATCAGCATAAGATTTTCTAGTACTAGGTCTTCTGACTTCCAAAATGGCATCCATCACAGGTTTACTGAGAGATGTGGTTTGAACAATTCGTTGATTAGCCATGCTGCCAGATTCAGAGTTTGGAGATGGGTGTGCAGAATTTGATAGTTCTGCTGAGACAGTAAGTGAGATGTCTGAGGCAAGTACCACGGAGGAAGGTGTGACATATTCCTTAGAAGCGGATACCAGTGTTGGCGAGGCCAGTCCGGAGCAATTAAAATCATTTTTGTTTTTTCCTGACTTTTAGTAAGACCTTGGAGAGTAGAGGCAGAAGGGGGAAAGGCATAGACTGATAGGTTTTTCCAACTGAAGGATAGAGCATCCACTTTCCATGCTTTTTGTGATGAGTTCTCGTGCAGAATTTGTCCAGCTGATAGATCTATTTGCCTCTCCCCAAAACTATGTCTGGGCTTCCCCATTTCTGTGTTAACATGTTGAAGATTTGTGGATCCAGTTTCCATTCATGCAGGTCCATAAGATTTCTGCTTAGGTTGTCTGCCAGAGTATTTTGCTTTCCTGCAGGAATTGAGCTTGAAGATGTATTTGGTAAGTCAAGGCTGTGTTCCACAAGGCCATGGCTAGTCTGCAAAGGGGTAGGAATGGGTACCCCCCCCTGCTTGTTTATGTACCACATAACGGTGGTGTTCTCCGTCTTTACCAGTAGTTGTCCTGAATGAAGTAAGTCCTTGAAGGCTGTCAGAGCATTCTGAACAGCTAGCATTTCGTTCTGGTTGATATGCAGATGCATTTGGTTTGGGCTCCATTTGCCC
This sequence comes from Protopterus annectens, assembly GCF_019279795.1. Lineage (NCBI taxonomy): Eukaryota > Metazoa > Chordata > Ceratodontiformes > Protopteridae > Protopterus > Protopterus annectens. The sequence continues at coordinate 307,209,643 of NC_056747.1, read as the reverse complement.
TGAATGCATCTCCCTGCCAGGTGGGCCCCCCAAGCATAATCTGATGCATCTGTAGTTAGGGTGGCAGGGTGTAGAGTGAACAGTCCCTTGTTTTGGTGACATGTCTCTGCGCACCAAAGAAACTCCTGTTGTAGGCAGGGAATGAGAGGAATCATTGTTTCCAGGCTGTGACAATGTTGACTCCATAAACTTTATAGGTACCATTGAAGTTTCCTCATATGCAGTCTCGCATATGGAATTAACAGAAAGCAGGTTGCCATGAACCCCAGAACCTGCAGAATTTGTCTTGCACATAACTGGGCTTTTGTTGCAATTTGTTTGAAGTATGTTGTCAATTGCAGTTGTTTGTCTGGCGTGAGGTAAGCCATCTGGGCAGTTGTATTCAAGCTTGCACCCAGAAATGTAATTATTTGAGTGGGTACCAGTTGTGATTTCTTTTCGTTTATGGTGTATCCTAGGCATGCTAGAAGCCTTTTTATAAACGCCAGATTTTGAAGAGTGTCCTTGTCCTCTGCCTGAATGAGACAATCGTCCAGATAAGGATACATTTGAATGTTTCTTTGTCTGCAGAATGCAATTACTGGTGCCAGGTACTTTGTAAAGACCCTGGGCGCAGTAGATAAGCTAAAAGGCAGTGCAGAGAATTGGTAATGCAAAAAGCCTGCTTTGAAGCGGAGGTATCTTCTGCAAGATTCCCTTACTGGGATATGCAGATATGCCTCTTAAGTCCAGAGTTACTAACCAAGCATTCTTGCCTAGCATAGGCAGTAGCTGTTGTAAAGTCAGCATTTTGAATTTTGGAATGTCCAGGAACGTGTTCAGAAATTGACAGGTCCAGTATTGGATGCCATGAATTGTCTTTTCTGGGCACCAGGAAAAGTCTTGAATAAAATCCTTGTCCTTTTTCCATTTTTGGTACTGGTTGAAAAGCCCCCATATCCACGAGGCACATGACTTGTTTCTGGGCCTCTGCCCACTGGTTTTGTGGCAGATCCGGCCATCCATTTGGAATTGGCAAAGTATGGAAATGAAATCTGTACCCCCTGGGATACTGTTTAATATACACTTGTCCTGGGTAATTAACTGCCAATGTTGAGCATGAAGTGCTAGTTTTCCCCCCCAAGGGGGCTGCCAAAAGATAAGTGCTTGGCAATGGTACAGGAAAGTCACTGAGATTGCTTACTGTAGGGTTGTGCTTTGTTACCTCCAGATATGGAGGTGGAGGCACCCCATTGCTTTGACTTGTATGATCCCTGTGATTGATATCTGGAGCATTCTGAGTGCCTGGGTTTGCCCTGAGGGGCCCTAGTGGACACAGGAAAGGACCACTTTTAAGTAGGCCAGTGCCTACTGAACCTGGGTGGCTGCACTTGCAAAAAATCTTTTACCGTATGCATAGATTTAGCTTGGTCTTCCATTTTCTTTAAAACCTCTTTTGCCTTATTACCAAACAGAGTATCATGCTACAAAGGGGCATCCAACAATATAGCTTTAACATGATTAGGCAGATTTTGCTCCTTGAGCCAGGCATGCCTTCTTATCACAGATCCAGTAACGAGCGGCCCTACAAGAGGCCTCCAAGGAATCAAAACCACATTGCAAAGTATGCTTTTCCAACCTGTTCTGCTGCATGCAATAAATACTGTAGCTCTATTTCCCACACAATCAGAAATCAACATAATTTTCTGTTTCAGTAAGTCCATAAAGTAAAGTTGTGTACACTTACCATAAATGTAGATATTAAGCGTGTATTCACTGTTGCAGTCATTACATTTGGGCAGGCTACCCTCAGTTGGCCTGAATTCCAAAAAGTCTTGGGTCCTACGTCAGTTGCTGTATTCTCTTCCATGACGTCAGGGGTATACAACATGCAGCCAGTGCCATTTTCTTTAGTTTTTCTTGCCCCCAAAAAGGTAGCAATATTTTACATATATATAATATATATATATATATATATATATATATATATATATATATATATATACACACACATATATATATATATATATATATATATATATATATATATATATATATACACACATATATATATATATATATATATATATATATATATATATATATATATATATATATATATATATATACATGCATCAATATAAACTTTACCTTCATCTACAAGCAAATACACCACATAGGATGTAGAAGATAGAGAAGGAAAGATAAACTGTAGAATGACAGGGGGATGGCGGGAGGGTAACCTGGACTGCAACAGTGAATAACTCGAACATCTACATTTATGTTAAGTATACACAACTGTACTATGTTCTTCGTGTTTCACTGTTGCAATCATTACATTTGGGTAGAATCCCAAAGCTATGATTGTCAGGCTGGAGCTAAACAGCATTAGGTGAGGCTATAAGGCTCTGCAGCACTGCAGTGGCAAAGCTAGCCCTGGACTTAGAGTAGAGAGGCAAATGGTAATATTTTGTAAAGGTGTGAACAGAACTCCAAGTAGCAGCCTCTAGAATGTCCTTGGTTGGTACTCCTCTGAGAAAGGCTGTTGAAGTAGCTATAGCTCTGGTGGAGTGAGACCTAATGCCCTTGGGCACAGGTTTGCCATGGTGCAAGTAGCAGAAACGGATGCAATGGATTATCCACTTTGAAACTGTCTGCTTTGAAATAGCCTTTCCTTCTGATCCTGCAGCATGTGTCACTAGTAATTGCTCAGTTTTTCTTAGAACTTTAGTCCTGCTCAAGTAGAATTTTAGCTGTCTGAGTACGTCCAAGGAATGCAGAATTTTTCCCCTTTGTTCTGCAGATTTGGATAAAAAAATTGGCAGATGAATTGTTTGGTTAAGAGCCACACTGGAAACCACCTTAGGCATAAAAGTAGGATTTGCCCTCAGAGACACCCTGTCTGGGTAAAATATGATAAAAGGCTCTACAGCCATGAGGGCCTGTAGCTCTGAAACTCTTCTTGCTGAAGTAATTGCTAGTAGCAGAGCTGCCTTCCATGAGAAGAACTTTACATCAGTGGTAGCAGCTGGTTCAAATAGAGGCAGGGTGAGCTTTTCCAACACATAACCGAGTTCCCATGCTGGTAATGGTGATGGTGATCTTCTAGGAGGCCTTAAATTTTTGGCTGCTCTAAGATACTGCTTTAGTAAAGGATGAGAAAAGATTGGTGGCTCTGTATTGTAATGAGCTGAAATGGCAGAGGCATGGATTTTGACTGATGAGAAAGCTAGGCCTTTGTCAAGCATCTCAGTTAAGTATTGTAATATATGAGGAATATGTGGTTGCGCTGTATCAGTTCCTTGTGCTCGATTCCAAGCACAGAATCTCTTCCATTTGTCAGCATAAGATGTTCTAATACTAGGCATTCTGGCTTCCAAAATGACATCCATCACAGCTTTACTGAGAGGTGTTGTTTGTATGATTACAGGATTAGCCATGCTGCCAGGTTCAGAGTCTGCAGTTGATTGTGCAGGATCTGATTGTCTTGCTGGGACAGTAGTTGTGGTTTTTGAGGCAAGGTCCAAGCTGGGTATTAAGACGAGTTCCTTAGGATTGGGTACCAGTATTGGCGGGGCCAGTCCAGGGCAATTAATATCATCTTTGGCTTCTCTTGTCTGACTTTTAGGAGGATCTTGGGTAGAAGAGGCAGAGGAGGAAAGGCGTAAACTAATAGGTGTTTCCAACTGAAGGATAGGGCGTTCACTTTCCATGCTTGTTTGTGATAAGGCCTTGTGCAGAATCTTTTCAGTTGATAATTGTGGGGGGAGGCAAATAGATTGATGTCCGGGCTCCCCTATTTCCCCGTTATCATGCTGAAGACTTGTAGATTTAGTTTCCACTTGTGAGGATCCATAAGGATTCTGCTTAAAACGTCTGCCAGACTGTTTTGTTTTCCTGGCAGGAATTGAGCTTGAAGATGTATTTGGTAGGTCAAAACTGTGTCCCACAGTGCCATGGGCTAATCTGCAAAGGGGGTATGAGTGTGTGACCCCCTTGCATGTTTATATACCACATGACTGTGGTGTTGTCAGTCTATCAGTAGTTGTCCTGGATGAAGCAAGTCCTTGAAGGCTGTTAGGGCATTTTAAACAGGTAGCATCTCTTTCTGGTTGATATGTAGATGCATTTGATTTGGTGTCCATATGCCCTGAATGCATCTTCCTGCCATGTGGGCCCCCCCCCCCAGGCATAATCTGATGCATCTGCTGTTAAGGTTTGGCTGGCAGAGGGTAGAGTGAAGGGCCGTCCCATGTTTTGGTGACAGGCCTTTTCCCACCATAGAAACTCCTGTTGCAGGCAGGGAATGAGAGGAATCTGTTTCCAGACTGTGTGAATGTTGACTCCACAAACTTTTTAGGTACCATTGAAGTTTCCTCATATGCAGTCTTGCATATGGAATTAGTAGGATGCAGGATGCCATGAAGCCCAGAGCCTGCAGAATTTGTCTTGTACAAGACTGGGTTTTTGTTGCCATCAGTTTGAAGTAAGTAGTAAGTTGCCTTTGTTTGTCTGGCGTGAGGTAAGCCATCTGTGCAGTTGTATTCAAGCTTGCACCCAGGAATGTTATCTTTTGAGAGGGTAGCACTTGTGACTTCATTTATTGTGTACCCTAGGCATGTTAGAAGCCTTTTCACAAATGCCAGGTGTCATAGAAGAGTGCCCTTGTTCTCTGCTTGAATGAGACACCTGTCCAAGTAAGGATATATTTGAATACTACTTTGTCTGCAAAATGCAATTACTGGTGCCAGGCACTTTGTAAAGACCCTGGGCGCAGTAGATAAGCCAAAGGGCAGTGCAGAGAATTAGTAATGCATTAAGCCAGCCTTGAATCTGAGGTATCTTCTGCACGACTGTCTTATTGGGACATGCAGGTATGCCTCTTTTAGGTCTAAAGTCACCAGCCAAGCATTCTTGCCCAGCATGGGTAGAAGTTGCTGCAACGTAAGCATTTTGAAATGTCCAGGTATGTGTTCAAAATCGATAAATCCAGTATTGGCTGCCAGGCCTTGTCCTTTCTGGGTACCAAGAACAGTCGAGTAAAAACCTTGTCCTTTTTCCTGTTCTGGTACTGTCTGAATGGCCCTCATATCCATGAGGGATGTAACCTGTTTCTGTGCCTCTGCCCATTGGTTTATTGGCAGATCTGGCCAAACATTTGTCATTGGCAGTGTGTGGAAATGGAATCTGTATCCCTGTGATACAATGTTCAGTACCCACTTGTCCTGGGTTATTAACTGCCAATTTTGAGCAAAAAGTGCTAATTTTCCCCCTATAGCTGCTGCCAAAAGATAAGTGCTTGGTGTAGGCAGAAGGAAGTCATTGGGATTGCTTTCTGTAGGTTTGCGCTTTACCTCCTCCAGATTTGGAGGTGGATGCGCCCCATTGCTATTACCTGTATGAGTCTTGAGCCGGGTACCTGGAACCCTTAGGGCGTCTGGATTTGCCTCTGAGCTTTGTCTGACAAAGGAAAGGACTAAGTTTTTGTAGGCCAGTGTCTACTGAATCTAGGTGGCTGCACTTGCAAGAAATCTTTAACAGTTTGCATGGACTTAGATTTGTCTTCCATTTTCTTTAAAAACTCTTCTGCCTTTATACCAAACAGAGAATCATTCTGTAAAGGTGCATCTAGCAATTTAGCTTTAACATGATCAGGCAAATTATGTTCCTTTAACCAGGCATACCTCCTAATCACAGATCCAGTAACTGCAGCCCTGCAGGAGGCCTCTAAAAAATCAAAACCACATTGCAAAGTATACTTTCCAACTTGTTCAGCTGCATGCAATAAATCCTGCAATTCTTTATTTTCTGCACATTCTGAAATCAACATAATTTTCTGTTTCAGCAATCCCATTACATCTTGTTGGTACTTAAGCATATGAAATTGACAATTTAAGGCCCTGATTGCCAAGGTTGCAGATGTATAAACCTTTTTTCCCCATCTGTCCAGTGCCTTAGAATCTCTGTCAGAGGGGGTAGGGTTTTTTGCTGTTGAGGCCTTAACTCACTTTGGACCCTGTGAAATAGCTTCAGGATCAGCAGCAGAGTTTCTAAATAAAAATTTATGTGAGTCGGGGACTCTGTCAGGCTTACTGGGAGGTGGAGGTAAGGAGTCAGGGGTCAAGCTTGACTCCGAGAACACATCATCCACAATGTCTAAAACAGGGGGAATGGCTAAAGGCTTGCGCTGAGGGAGAAGGAGGAAATCCCTGAGCCTCTTTTTTGATTCTGAGAAGTCTTGACTCTCCCAGTGAAAATGCTCCCTCAAAGTATGCAAGGTTTCCCCAAATGAATAATCCTCAGGAGGAGATGCAGATGGAATAGACTCCTCAGCATCAGAATCCTCATAGGGAGGTATAGATAATTCCTGATCAGAACAAACAGAAACCTGATCTGAAGATTCATAATCAGCGTCTTGCTTAGGCCTCTTATCTGGAGGGGGACGGGTACCCCTGATCAAGGTAATAAGGTCTTCCAGCCATTTTGATCATCTGTTTTTTAGGCATAGAGGCCTGTGCACGTGGCTCATGCAACGTTTTTTTAGGTTTAGAAGTTGCTTTTGTCTTTGGTTTTGCAGCTGTCGTCGATGTACAAATGTTGAGGTCTGAATACACCCTCAGAAGCCGGTGCCTGCTCAGCGGCTCCAGACCCATGCAAGGGAGAGATATCCGCGGGTCAGTTCTGAAACTCGAAAACGAAAATTTCAGGAGTTGGCCGACCGGCACTTGCGAACTGTGCAGCAAGAAAGACTGATTAAAATGGCGTCTGCTGCATATTTTATACCCCTGATGTCCTGGAAGAGGAGACCGCAACTGACGCAGGACCCAAGACATTGTTATTCAGGCAGACTGAGGGCAACCTACCAGCAGATTACCCAAATGTAATGACTGCAACAGTGAAACACGAAGAACATCTGCTTGAGCAGTGGAAGAGAGAAGAGGGGAGGTTCTGTGTTATAATGAGCTGAAAATGCTGAGCCATGAATCTTGATGGAGGAGAAAGACAGGCCCTTGTGAAGCATCTCAGTTAAGTATTGTAAAATCTGAGGTAAACTGGGCACTGCTGTGCTCATCCCTTGAGAATGGTTCCAGACACAAAATCTTTTCCATTTCTGAACATAAGTTTTACTGAGGGATGGTAAAGGAGAGATTAGGTAATTAGCCAGGCTGCTAGGTTCAGTGTTTGAAGCGGAGGGTGCAGAATCTGGTTCTCCTGCTGAGACAATAGGGTAGGAGTCTGAGGCAGGTGCCATGGGGCCAACAGTGACACGGCGTAAGAGGGGGTACCCAGTGTTGGCGGGGCCAGTCTGGTGCAATCAAAATTGTCCTTGGTTTGTCTTGTTTGATCTTTAGTAGTACTTTGGAGAGCAGAAGCAGAGGAGGAAAGGCGTAAACTGATAGTTTTTCCAGATGAATGACAGAGCATCCACTTTCCAAGCTTGTTTGTTGGGAGTCCTTGTGCAAAATGTGTCCAATTGATAGTTCTGGGGGAAGGCAAACAGGTCTATATCTGGGCTCCCCCATTTGCTTGTCAACATGCTGAAAATCCTTGGTTCCAGTTTCTACTCGTGTGGGTCCATGAGGTTTCTATTTAGTTCGTCTGCCAGTGTATTTACTTTTCCTGGCAGGAACTGAGCTTGTAGATGCACTTAGTAGCTCAGGACTGTGTTCCACAATGCCATGGCTAGTATGCAAAGGGGGTAAGAATGTGTACCCCCCTGATTATGTACCATATAACAGTGGTGTTGTCCGTCTTTACCATTAATTGTCCTGGAAGAACGTGGTCCTTGAAGGCTGTCAGAGCATTCTGTGCAACTAACATTTCTTTTTGATTGACATGTAGATGCATTTGACTTGGGTTCCATTTGCCCTGAATGCACTACCCTGCCAGGTGAGCCCCCCATGCATAGTCTGATGCGTCAGTTAGAGTTTGGGCGGCATGAGGTAGTATGAATGGTAGACCCATGTTTTAGTGGCAGGAGACTGGGTTTTTGTTGCCTCTGCCCACCAAAGAAACTCTAGGCATAGGCAAGATATGATATGAATCATTGCTTCTAGATCCTGAGAATGTTGACACCATAGGCTTTTTAGATACCATTGTAGTTCCCTCACATGTAGTCTTGCATACGGAATTAGAAGACTGCAAGATGCCATGAACCCAAAGGCTTGTAGTATTTGCCTTGCAGACAGCAGGGTTATTGTGGCCACTTGTTTGAAGTAGGTTGTCAAATGAATTTGTTTCTCTGGTGTGAGGAAAGCCATCTGGGAAATTGTATTCAAACTTGCTCCCAGGAATATAATTTGTTGACAGGGTACTAGGTGTGATTTCTTTTCATTTATGGTGGACCCCAGACAAGTTAGCACCCTTTGTACAAAGGCCACATGATTCAAAAGTATGTCCTGGCTTTATGCCTGAATTAGACAATACTCCAGGTATGGGTACATTTGAATATTTCTTTCCCTGCAAAATGCAATGGCTGGAGCTAGGCACTTTGACTACCCTGGGCGCAGTAGATAAGCCAAAGGGCAGTGCAGAGAACTGACAGTGCGTGTAGCCTGCTTTGAAGCGTAGGTATCTTCTGCAAGATTCCTTGATTGGGATGTGCAGGTATGCTTCCTTTAAATCTAGTGTTGCCAACCAGGCATCTTTGGCTAGCATAGGGATCAACTGGTGAAGAGTCAGCATCTTGAATTTTGGAATCAACAAAAAGGTGTTTAGGGTAGACAGGTCCAGGATAGGATGACATGAACTGTCTTTTCTGGGTACCAGGAAAAGTCTCGAATAGAAACCTTGTCCCTTTTCCTCTCCTGGTAGCAACTGAATAGCCCCCATATTTAAGAGAGAAAGTACTTGCTTTTGGGCCTTTGCCCACTGACTTGGGGGTAGATCTGGCCAACAACTTGGTGTTGGTAACATGTGGAAGTGAAATCTGTACTCCTGGGACAAAATATTTAAAACCCATTTGTCCTGCATGAAGAGCAATCTTCCCCCCCAAAGGGGCAATCAGTTGAGAAGTGCTTGGAAGTTTTAAAAAGTCAGTTTACCATAGGGGGGAGTTTTATTACTCCCCGATTTAGAAGTGAGGACTCCCACTGCTTAGTCCTGTGCATACCCTGGGACTGAAGCCTGGGAGCTCTACTGGATCTGGGTTTGGACTGAGAAGGTCTGGAAGAGGCAGGAAAGGACCAATCCTTGGAAGGCCAATGCCTACTAAACCTTGGGGGTTATACTTGTAAAAATCTTTAACAGTTTGCATAGATTTAGCTTTTTCCTCCATCTTTTTAAGAACAACTTCTGCCTTGTTGCCAAACAGACGGTCCTGGTTTAAGGGAGCATCCAGTAATTTCACTTTAACATGATCTGGCAAGGATTGCTCCTTAAGCCAAGCATGCCTTCTAAGTACAGACCCAGTTACAGCAGCCCTGCAAGATGCCTCTAGTGAATCAAAACCACATTGCAAAGTATGTTTTCCAACTTGTTCGGCTGAATGCAGTAAATCCTGTAAATCCTTATTTTCAGCACAATCCAGAATCAACATCATTTTCTGTTTAAGCAATCTAATAATATGCTGCTGATACTTTAACATACGAAACTGGCAGTTTAAGGCCCTAATGGCCAAAGTTGAAAAAGTGTGTACCTTCGTAGCCCATCTATCCAGTGCCCTGGAGTCTTTATCAGAGGGGGTAGTTCTGAAACTCTTCTTACTGAAGTAATTGCTAGTAGCAGAGCTGTTTTCCATGATAAGAACTTTAGATCAGCTGTAGTAGCTGGTTCAAATGGAAGCAGGGTGAGCTTTTCCAACACATAATTGAGGTCCCATGTAGGTATGGTGATCTTCTAGGAGGCCTTACATTTTTGGCTCCTCTAAGATATTGCTTTAGTAAAGGATGAGAAAGGATTGGTGGCTCTGTATTGTAATGAGCCAAAATGGCAGAAGCATGGATTTTGATTGATGAGAAAGATAGGCCTTTGTCAAGCATCTCAGTTAAGTATTGTAATATTTGAGGAATATTTGGTTCTGCTGTATCAGTTCCTTGTGCTTGATTCCAAGAACATAATCTCTTCCATTTGTCAGCATAAGATTTTCTAGTACTAGGCCTTCTGGCTTCCAAAATGACATCCATCACAGCTTTACTGAGAGGTGGTGTTTGTATGACTAAATGATTAGCCATGCTGCCAGGTTCAGAGTCTGTAGTTGATTGTGCAGGATCTGATTGTTTGGCTGGGACAGTAGTTGTGGTCTTTGAGGCAAGGTCCAAGCTGGGTATTGAGCCAAGTTCCTTAGGATTGGGTACCAATATTGGCAAGGCCAGTCCGGGGCAATTAATATCATCTTTGGCTTCTCTTGTCTGACTTTTAGGAGGACCTTGGGTAGAAGAGGCAGAGGAGGAAAGGCGTAAAATGATAGGCTTTTCCAACTGAAGGATAGGGCGCTCACGTTCCATGCTTGTCTGTGATAAGTCCTTGTGCAGAATCTTTTCAATTGATAATTTTGAGGCGAGGCAAATAGATCTATGTCTGGGCTCCCCCATTTCTCTGTTATCATGCTGAAGACTTATGGATTTAGTTTCCACTCATGAGGATCCATAAGGTTTCTGCTTAAATTGTCTGGCAGAGTGTTTTGTTTTCCTGGCAGGAATTGAGCTTGAAGATGTATTTGGTAGATCAAGGCTGTGTCCCACAGTGCCATGGCTAATCTGCAAAGGGGGTATATGAGTGTGCCCCCTTGCTTGTTTATGTACCACATGACTGTGGTGTTGTCCATCTTTATCAGTAGTTGTCCTGGATGAAGCAAGTCCTTGAAGGTTGTTAGGGCATTTTGAACAGCTAGCATCTCTTTCCGGTTGATATGTAGATGCATTTGTTTGGGTGTCCATAAGCCCTGAATGCATCTTCCTGCCATGTAGGCCCCCGCAGGCATAATCTGATGCGTCTGTTGTTAAGGTTTGGCTGGCAGGGGGTAGAGTGAAGGGCAGTCCCATGTTTTGGTGACATGCCTTTGCCTACCACAGAAACTCCTGTTGCAGGCAGGGAATGAGAGGAATCATTGTTTCCAGTCTGTGTGAATGTTGACTCCATAAACTTTTTAGGTACCACTGAAGTTTACTCATATGCATATGAGTGTCGGTAGAGGCCTGCGACTCAAAGGTAGCAGGTATCAGGGGCTGCGAAAGCACCTCACTGAGTACCTACGACTGACTTAGTTGAAGCTTAGTCAGTTTTGGATCTCTACTGCCTTTCTCTGTCCTTTTCTTTGCGTTTTTTTTATGTACTCCAGTAGTCAGATTGCTATCCGACAACATTTCTGGGTAGTTGCATCTGTTTCCAAAATACTTTGATGCAAAAATATACCGACGCTTAATAGTGTGTTGGTTAAATCTAGCACAAAACTGACAGCTAGGCATGTTGCGATCAGGGACTACGCAAGGAGTACAGTATAAATGGAAATCCTTATGAGGTATTTGCTTCCCACAAGTAACACAATTATTAACTTTTTCTGACATCGGTAAAAAGCAAGAAAAAAAGTTTCCCCAACGGGGCACTTCGCTTTAGTGAAGACTTCGGTTCTGAAACTCAAACTCGAACATTTCAGTAGTCGGCCGACCGGCAATTGCAAAATGCTTCTGCTTCAGGCACCGTGCGGCAAGAAAGACTAAAGAAAATGGCATCGGCTGCATGTTTTAGACCCCTGACGACCTGACGTCATGGAAGAGAAGACCGCAACCGACGCAGGACCCAAGACTATGGAATTCAGGCCGACTGAGGGCAACCTTTCAGCAGATTACCCAAATGCAATGACTGCAACAGTGAAACACGAAGAACATTCACGACTGCAACAGTGAATACACTCAAACATCTACATTTATGATATGTGTACACAACTGTACTAGGTTCTTCGTGTTTCACTGTTGCAGTCATCACATTTGGGTTCATTCCCAAAGCTGAGGAAAAGGGTGGAGGCAGTCAAGAAGATTGGCAGCTGGCTAGGATGCCCTGAAATTCTGCAGTGGCAAAGCCTGCCCTGGATTTGGAGAAGATAGGCAGGTGGTAATACTTGAAGGTATGAACAGATGTCCAAGTTGAAGCCTCCAGGATGTCCCTGGTGGGGACTCCTCTGAGGAAATCTGTAGAGGTGGAGGTTGCTCTGGTAGAGTGAGTTCTGACCCCCTTAGGGGGAGGTTTCCCATGCTGCTTGTACCAGAAATGGATGCAGTGAGCTATTTGGAAATGGTTTGTTTGGATATGGCTTTGCCCTGTCCTCCTGCAGTAAAGCTGACTAACAACTGATCAGTCTTTCTAAATGATTTAGTCCTGTCTAGACAGAATCTGAGCTGTCTGTGCACATCTACAGGGAGTGCAGTATTCTTTCCCCCCTTGTTTTGTGGGTTAGGGAAAAAGGTGGACAAATGAATGGATTGGTTGAGAGCCACTCTGGACACCACTTTTGGCATGAAGGATGGGTTAATCCTGAGGAAGACCCTGTTAGCATGGAAAATGATGAAGGGCTCTATAGCCATTAGTGCTTGTAGCTCGGATACTCTTCTGGCTGAAGTGATGGCTAGAAGCAAGGCCGTCTTCCATGAGAGAAACTTTAATTCTGCTGAAGCTGCTGGTTCAAAGTGGGGCAGTATGAGTTTCTCTAACACAAAGTTTAGGTCCCAAGCTGGGCTGGGTGCTCTTCTCGGTGGCATCAAGTTACTAGCCTCTCTGAGGAATTGTTTGATCAGAAGGCGTGAGAAAAGAGGTCGCTCACTGCTGAAATGAGCAGAGACAGCAGAAGCATGAATTTTAATAGAGGAAAAGGATAGACCACTGTGTAGTGGTCAGCTAGGAAATTCAAGATGAGAGGTAGGGAGGGCTGTGCCTTATCGGCTCCCTTGGCCTGGATCCAGGTGCAGAACCTTTTCCATTTGTCAGCATAAGGGTTTCTAGTGCTAGGGTGTCTGGCCTTACATATAACATCTAGAAAGTACAGTTGTGTACACCTACCATAAATGTAGATGTTAGAGTGTCTTCAGTGTTGCAGTCATGACTGTAGGGTTCTACCCTGCTGGCAGGCAGCCCTCGGCCGGCCAGAATTCCCAAGTCTGGGTCCGGCGTCGGCTGTTCAACCATGGTCCCTGACGTCAGAGCGCCAGGAGTACAAAGCTGAGAGCCGACGCCATCTTCTCCAGTTTTTCTTGCCCCAGATGTCAGGAGTCCCAAAATGAAAAAGGTCCCATAACCTTTGCAAATACACCTCAGAAGAATGGTGAAAAAAGGAACTACACAAAAGTAAAAATAAGACGGGACAGGAGGGAGGGAAACCAGACTGCAACAGTGAAGACACTCTAACATCTACATTTATGGTAGCTGTACACAACTGTACTATGTTCATCGTGTTTCACTGTTGCAGTCACAACTGTAGGGTAGAATCCCAAAGCTGAAAGAAAGGGAGATGGTCATAAAGAAGAAGGGGCGGCTAGAAGGCCCTGCAAGACTGCAGAGGCAAAGCCTGCCCTAGACTTAGAGTAGAGAGGTAGATTGTAGTGCTTAGAAAAAGTATGCACTGAACTCCAAGTTGTAGCTTCTAAAATGTCTTTGGTAGGAACTCCTCTGAGGAAGGCCGCAGAAGTGGCAGCCGCTCTGGTGGAATGAGTCCGTATACTCCCTGGGATTTGCTTTCCATGGTGTGAATAACAAAATCTGATTCCATGAGCAATCCATTTAGAAATGGTCTGTTTTGAAATGGCTTTACCTTGGGAACTTGAAGCATAAGAAACAAACAATTGTTCAGATTTTCTGATGTCCTTGGTTCTGTCCAGGTAAAAACGTAGTTGTCTGTGTACATCCAAGGAATGCAAGATCCTTTCCCCTTTATTTTGAGGAGTGGGGAAAAAGGTTGGCAAGTGGATAGTTTGATTTAAAGCCACTTTGGAAACCACCTTAGGCATGAAGGTAGGATTAGTCCTCAAAGATACCCTGTCTTGATGAAAAATAATATAAGGTTCCACAACCATAAGAGCTTGTAACTCTGAAACTCTCCTGGCAGAGGTTATGGCTAACAAGATAGCCGTCTTCCAAGATAAAAACTTGATGTCAGAAGAGGCAGCAGGCTCAAAAGGAGGCAAGGTTAGTTTTTCCAAAACATAGTTGAGATCCCAAGCAGGAATGGGAGGAGATCTAGGTGGTCTTAAGTTCTTAGCTCCTCTGAGAAACTGTCTCATGAGCTGGTGGGAAAAGATGGGAGGGTCTGTATTATAATGAGCAGAAATAGCAGAGGCATGTATCTTAATGGAAGAGAAGGAGACCCTTATGTAAGAGATCTGTCAAGTATAGTAAAATTAAGGAAATGTTAGGAAGAAGAGGATCAGAATCCTGAGCCTGCATCCAGGAACAAAATCTTTTCCATTTTCCTGCATAAGATTTTCTAGTGCTAGGATGTCTGGCTTCTAAAATGACATCCATAACCTGCTTGGGTAGGAAAGAAGAAATCAAAGGCCCTGGATTAATCAGGCCGCCAGGCTGAGATTTCCGACATGAGAGTGTAGAACCCAACCCTGATGTTGGGACAGAAGGTTCAGAGACTGAGGTAAAACCCAAGGGGGCTCCAGACAATTTTTTTTTAGAGTTGGATACCAAAACTGCCGAGGCCAATTTGGAGCCAGCAAGATTATCATCTTGGGCTTATCCTGTTTTATCTTCAATAAGACCCATGGTAGAAGAGGAAGAGGCGGAAAGGCATATCCCGAGAGGTTCCTCCAACTGAATGACAGGGCATCCACTTTCCAAGCTTCTCTGTGGAAAGACCTGGTGCAAAAATTCTGTAGTTGATGATTGAGATGGGATGCAAAGAGGTCTATGTGAGGACATCCCCAGACTGCTGTTATCATCCTGAATATTTTGGTGTCCAGCATCCACTCATGTGGATCCGAAAGGTTTCTGCTCAGACTGTCTGCCAGGAAGTTATGTTTCCCTGGTAGAAACTGAGCTTGAAGATCCAGATTGCAAGCTAGAGCTGTGTTCCATAGATCCATGGCTAGTCTGCAAATGGGGTAGGAATGAGATCCCCCTTGCTTGTTTATGTACCACATAACTGTGGTGTTGTCTGTCCGTATTAGTAGTTGTCCTGGTTGTAAAAGATTCCTGAAGGCCAATAGAGCTTTCTGAACGGCTAACATTTCCTTTAAATTGATATGCAGGTGCTTCTGATCCTTTGTCCAAAGGCCATGCAGACAGTTGCCCTGAAAATTGGCTCCCCAAGCATAATCCGAGGCGTCCGTGGTTAGAATCAGAGTGGCAGGAGGCAGACGGAAGGGTTTCCCTTTGTTTAGAGCACATGCCCTGGACCACCAAAGAAATTCCTTTTGAAGGCAAGGAAGGACGGAGATCAGTATGTCTAAACTGTGGCAATACTGAGACCATACACTTTTTAGGTACCACTGTATTTTCCTCATGTGTAGTCTTGCATATGGTATGAGAAGGATGCAGGAGACCATGTAACCCAAAGCCTGCAGGAATTTCCTTGCAGACAGTTGAGTTAAAGTTGCCAAGGTTTTGAAAGTTGAAGCCAGCTGTAATTGTTTTTCGGATGTCAGAAATGCCATCTGGGTTGTGGTGTTTAGAAGAGCACCCAGAAAAGTTATCTGTTGTGATGGTGTCAAATTTGACTTTTTTATGTTTACAGAGAATCCCAGGAACTTGAGGAGGTTCTGTACAAATTCTAGATGCTGGAGTAAGACATCCTTGCTGTCTGCCTGAATTAGACAATCGTCCAGATAAGGGTAAATTTGAATTCCCTTGAATCTGCAGTAAGCTACTACTGGAGCCAGGCATTTGGTGAAGACCCTGGGAGCAGTAGACAATCCAAAGGGCAGTGCAGAGAATTGAAAGTGCCTCGATCCGGCCTTAAACCTGAGGCATCTTCTGCGATCCTGCCTGATGGGAATGTGTAAATATGCCTCCTTTAAATCCAAAGTTACCATCCATGCATCTTTGGACAGCATTGGAAGTAGCTGCTGCAGAGTAAGCATCTTGAATTTTGGAATGTCTAGAAAGGTGTTCAAGACCGACAGATCCAGAATGGGTCTCCATGAGTTTTGCTTCCTTGGGACTCGAAAGAGCCTCGAGTAAAAACCTTTTCCCATCTCTGAAAGTGGAACCAGTTCTATGGCATTCATAGCCAAAAGAGCTTCCACCTGGTTTAAGGCCTCCGTCCACTGATGTTTTGGAAGGTCTGGCCATCCGCTTGGCCTTGGCAAGGTATGAAAATGGAATCTGTAACCTCTTAAAACCACATCCAAAACCCTCTTGTCTTGGGTTATTTGAGTCCAATTTTGATAAAAAAGAGAGTTTTCCTCCGAGAGGAGCTTCCAGGCAAGAAGTTCCTGTAGCCCAACAGAGGGAGTCATTGAGTTTGTTTCCTTTGAGTTTGTGACCTGTCCTCTCCTCCCCTAGGGGTGGAAGCAGTCCACTGTCTTGGTCTATAAGAAGCTTGTGTTTGAGGCCTTCCTCTGCAGCGTCTATATCTACCCCTCTGAGGCCTGTCTGAAGTGGGAAAGGACCAATTTTTTGAAGGCCAATTCCTGCTAAATCTAGGTGGCTGTACTTGTAAGAAATCTTTAACTGTTTGCATGGATTTCGCCTCCATCTTTTTAATCACCTCTTCAGCTTTTGATCCAAACAAAACATTATGCTGAACAGGAGCATCCAATAATTTAGCCTTTACTTGTTCAGGCAAATTTTGTTCCTTTAGCCATGCATGCCTTCTAATGACTGTGCCGGAGGCAGCAGCCCTACAAGAAGCCTCCAAGGCATCAAATCCACAGTGCAAACCATGCTTCCCAACTTGTTCAGTGGCATGCAATAAGTCATGTAATTCCTTATCATCTGCACAGGCAGAAATGGAAGTAAGCTTTTGTTTTAAAACAGACAAGAGAAATTGCTGGTATTTCAGCATATGAAACTGACAGTTTAAAGTCCTAATGGACAAAGTAGCAGAAGTGTACACCTTTTTGCCCCATCTTTCTAAGGATTGAGAATCCTTTTCAGTAGGAATGGGATTTTTGGCAGAAGCGGCCTTAACTCCCTTAGGACCCTGAGAAATGGTTTCAGGGTCAGCAGAAGGGTTCTTGTATAAAAACTGGTGGGAATCAGGAACCCTGTAATATCTATCAGGCTTAACAGGAGCAGGAGGAAAAGAGTCAGGGGTTAAGTTAGCCTCCGAAAAGGCATCATCCACAATATCCAAAACAGGAGGAATAGCCAGGGGTCTATGTTGGGGAAGAAGAAGAAAATACCTCAGTCTTTTCTTAGATTCCGAATACTCCTGTCCTTCCCAGTGGAAATGTTCCCTCATTTCATGCAAAGTTTCCCCAAAAGAGAAATCCTCAGGAGGAGAAGCTGAAGGAATGGATTCCTCAGCATCAGCATCCTCATAAGGAGGAAAAGAATATTCCTGGTCAGAAGAAGAAACTGAGGAAACAGAAGCCTGATCAGAGGAATCATAATAAACATCCTGCCTTGGCCTTTTATCTGGAGGGGGATGTGATCCCCTAATCATAGTAAGTAAATCCTCCGCCATCTTGAGTAACTGTTTCTGTGACTTGGGAGCCGGTTCAGAAGAGGCCTGTGTTGCAGTCTGATTTAGAAGGAGTCTTTGCCTTTGTCTTTTGCCTTTATTAGAAGCTGCGTAGGCCTGAAAACCCCTTCGGAAGCCGGTACCTGCACAGCGGCTCCAGACCCATCCGAAGGAGCATTGTCCGAAGGTCCTGCAACAGAGATATTTAAAGGCCTGGTTGGCTCCTCATGAGAGTCCGTTTCGACCATCGGTTCTGAAATGGCCGACAGGGGCTGCAAAAGCGCCTCACTGACGACGGCCGAACCTGAAGCTGGCTCCGCTTGTGCGCTATCAGATTTGGACCTCTGAGGCCTGTCTTTATCCTTGCGACGTTTGTGAACTCCGGTAGCCAGAACCGTATCAGACGACATTTTGCAGTTAAAGCGCCTACCGAAGTAATGAAAAGCAAAATTGTACCTTCGCTTAACAGTACGTTGATTGAATCTAGCACAAAACCGACAACTAGCTACGTCGTGGTCAGGGCCTAAGCAAGGAATACAGTAAGAATGAAAATCCTTATGAGGTATTTGCTTCCCACATGAAATACAATTATTAACTTTTTCTGACATCGGAGTGGAGCAAGAAAACAGTTTCCCCAACGGGGTACTTAGCTTTGAGTGGAGAAGAAAATCTTCGGACTGAAGTTTATCAGAAAAAATAGTCAGGAGTCAACCGACCGGCACTTGCGAACTGCTATCACCGCACGGCAAGAAAGACTGGAGAAGATGGCGTCGGCTGTCAGCTTTGTACTCCTGGCACTCTGACGTCAGGGTGCATGGTTGAACAGCCGATGCCGGACCCAGACTTTGGGATTCTGGCCGACCGAGGGCTGCCTGCCGGCAGGGGAGAACCCTACAGTCATGACTGCAACAGTGAAACACGATGAACATCCAGTTTACTGAGATCGGCAGCTTGTACAGTGTTCAGGGAATAAACCAGGCTGCCAAATTGAGAGTCTGCAATTGGGGATGCATGAATTCCCCTTCCCTCTGGGTCAAGAGTGTTGGCATCTGAGGGAGATGCCATGGTGGCAGAGGGGACAAGTTGCGCAGCAGTGGGTGCCAGCCTGGGGATTGCCCTTGGTTTTTCCTGCTTTATTTTGAGCAGTACCCTGGTAATGAGAGGTAGTGGGGGAAATGCATAGACCGAGAGGTTGACCCACTGGAAAGATAGAGCATCCACTTTCCAGGCCCTGCAGTGAGGCTCCCTGGTACAGAACTTGCTGAGCTGATGGTTGGAGTGGGAAGCAAAGAGGTCTACCTTCGGGGTGCCCCATTTCTGAGTTATAATGGTGAAGGTTAACTGGTTTAGCTGCCACTCGTGTGGGTCCAGAAGATTTCTGCTCCGGTTGTCTGCCAGAGAGTTTAGAGAACATGGCAGGAATTGTGCTAACAGGTGTAGTTGCATGGCTAAGGCTGTGTGCCAAATGGTCATGGCGAGTCTGCATAGCGGGTAGGAGTGAGTCTCTCCCTGCTTGTTGATATTCCACATCACTGTGGTGTTGTCTGTTTTGATCAGTAGAGCCCTGGGGAGAGAAGGGGTCTGAAAGCTGTCAATGCTTGCTGGACAGCTAACATCTCTTTGTTGACCTGCAGATGTATTTGATGTGGGCTTCATTGGCCCTGTATGCACCTGCCGTTCAGGTGTGTGCCCCAGGCATAGTCTGATGCGTCTGTGGTGAGGGTGTGGGCAGCATGGGGTGATGAGAAGGGAAGACCCTTGTTGTGGTAGCATGCTGTAGACCCTTGTTGTGGTAAAATGCTGCTGCCCACCAAAGGAAATCTTTCCTTAGGTAAGGTATCATAGGTATGAGAGTTTCCAAGTCTTGAGAGTGTTGACACCAAAGGCTTTTTAGGTACCACTAAAGTTTCCTCATATGCAGTCTGGCATATGGAATGAGTGGAATTCAAGACGCCATGAACCCCAGAGCTTGCAGGATTTTCCTTGCGGATAACTGGGGTCTGGTGGCTAGTTGAAACAGGCTGTCAGTTAAGTTTGCTTTTCTGGTGTAAGAAATGCCATCTGGGATGCTGTGTCCAGGCTTGCTCCCAGGAATATAATTTTTGGGTGGGTACTAATTTGGATCTCTTTTCATTGATAGTGTACCCTAGGGAGGTCAGCAGGTCCTTTACAAAGGCCAAGTGCTTGAGCAGCTTTTCCTGACCATCTGCCTGAATTAAGCAGTCATCTAAGTATGGGTAAATTTGAATATTTCTTTGTCTGCAAAAAGCAATGGCAGGAGCCAGGCATTTTGTGAAAACTCTGGGAGCAGTAGCAAAACCAAAGGGAAGCGCAGAGAAAGTACAGTTGTGTACACTTACCATAAATGTAGACGTTCGAGTGTATTCACTGTTGCAGTCATTACATTTGGGTTATCTGCTTGTAGGTGGCCCTCAGAGGGAGGGTAACCAGGACTGCAACAGTGAATACACTCGAACATCTACATTTATGGTAAGTGTACACAACTGTACTACGTTCTTCGTGTTTCACTGTTGTAGTCATTACATTTAGGTAGATTCCCAAAGCTATGGTTGGGAGGAGGAATTTAAATAACATTAAGACCTGCTATAAGGCCCTGCAAGACTGCAGTGGCAAAGCCAGCTCTGGATTTAGAGAAAATTGGCAAATTATAATGCTTGGTCAAAGTATGTACAGAACTCCAGGTAGCAGCTTCTAGGATGTCCTTGGTAGGGACGCCTCTGAGAAAGGCTGTAAAGGTAGATGCAGCCCTGGTAGAGTCACATCTGATCACATGGGGGATAGGTTTTCAATGGTGCTTAGAGCAGAAATGAATGCAATGGCCTATCCATTTAGAAATGGTTTGCTTTGAAATAGCCTTCCCCTCCGCCCCTGCAGCAAATGCCACCAGCAGTTGTTCAGATTTCCTTTGAGGTTTAGTCCTGTCCAAGTAGAATCTAAGTTGTCTGTGCACATCTAAGGAATGCAGTATCTGCTCCCCTTTGTTCTGTGGATTGGGAAAGAAGGTTGGAAAATGAATGGACTGATTAAGAGCTACACTGGATACCACCTTGGGCATGAAGGATGGTGACAGTGACACCCTGTCCGCATGAAAGGCTCCACTGCCATAAGGGCCTGTGATTCAGATACCCTTCTAGCTGAAGTGATTGCTAAAAGGAAACCTGTTTTTCAAGAAAGAAATTTTAAGTCTGCAGTAGCAGTTGGCTCGAAAGGAGGTAGAGTGAAATTTCTCAAAACAAAGTTAAGGTCCCAGGCAGGGGTTGGAGCTCTCCTGGGTGGTCTCAGATTTTTGGCCCCTCTGAGGAACTGCTTGAGCAGTGGATGAGAGAAGAGGGAAGGTTCTGTGTTATAATGAGCTGAAATGAGTGAGGCGTGGATTTTAACGGAGGAAAAAGACAAACCCTTGTGAAGCATCTCAGTTAAGTATTGTAAAATCTGAGGTAAATGGGGAGCTGAATTCCTTGAGATTGGTTCCAGGCACAGAATCTTTTCCATTTTTCAGCATAAGATTTTCTAGTACTAGGCCTCCTTGCCTGTAAAATGATATCCATGACAGGTTTACTGAGGGATGGTAAAAGAGAGATTAGGTAATTAGCCAGGCTGCAAGGTTCAGTATTAGAAGCTGAGGGTGCAGAATCTGGCTCTCCTGCTGGGACAACAGGGAAGGAGTCTGAGGCAGGTGCCATGGGGATAACTGTGACACACTGTGCAGGAGGGGGTACCAGTGTTGGCGTGGCCAGTCTGGAGCAATCAAAATCATCCTTGGTTTGCCCAGTTTGATTTTTAGTAGTACTTGGAGAGCAGAGGCAGAGGGGGGGAGGCATAGACTGATAGTTTTTCCAGCTGAAGGACAGAGCATCCAATTTCCAGGCTTGTTTGTGGGGAGTCCTTGTGCAAAATTTGTCCAATTGGTAGTTCTGGGGAGAGGCAAATAGGTCTATATCTGGGCTCCCCCACATGCTTGCCAACATGTTGAAAATCCTTGGTACCAGTTTCCACTCGTGTGGGTCCATGAGGTTTCTGCTTAGTCCATCTGCCAGTGTATTTAATTTTCCTGGTAAGAATTGAGCTTGTAGGTACACTTGGTAGCTCAAGGCTGTGTTCCACAATGCCATGGCCAGTCTGCAGAGGGGGTAAGAATGTGTACCCCCCTGCTTGTTTATGTACCACATAACAGTGGTGTTGTCCGTCTTTTCCATTAGTTGTCCTGGAAGAATGTGGTCCTTGAAGGCTGTCAGAGCATTCTGTACAGCTAACATTTCTTTTTGACTGATATGCAGGTGCATTTGACTTGAATTCCATTTGCCCTGAATGCACTACCCTGCCAGGTGAGCCCCTATGCATAGTCTGATGCGTCTGTTAGGGTTTAGGCAGCAGGGGTGGTGTGAAAGGTAGTCTCTTGTTCATAGGTTGGTACTAGGCTATCAGCCCTAGGGCCTATACAAGCCTAGCCATAACAATTCCCTGGCTATTTCTTCCCACACTATTTACTTCCCTGGACCCCTATCTAGCAGGGCGACTGACGTTATCCCTGGGGTGAACTTCCTTTCTCCCATCCAATTGTCAAGGTTCCTTTTGAAGAGGGCCAAAGAGGCACTCTGCTTGACATGTATGGGCAATCTATTCCACAGTCTGGGGAGTCTCTGGGTCAGGAACCTATCCCTCCAGCATGTTTTGTTTATTGTGATGACAAGGTTTAGATGGAGCGTGTGGCTCTGAGGGATTGGGATTTCTTTAAGTGTAGCATGTCCAACAGCTCTGGGTTTGACATGGCCTTGTATGTTAAGCAGAGATCGTCTCTGAGTAGACGATATGCGACAGAGTATTGCTGGAGTTTTTTTAAGGCGGTCAACGTAGGGCATCTGCTTTTGGCCTGTGATTCTTTTAGTGAGGTATTTCTGCGACCTTTCCAGTTGTTGCAGATGTCTTGAGAGGTACATACCAAACGGGGTGTTGTATTCTATAATGGGTCTAATGAGGGAGGAGTACAGTGGGACAATGACCTTTTTTCTGGATGAAAAGCCCTTAGTGATGAGGTGTGCCACATAGGATTTCCTGACTGTTGTGGCGATGTGGTTATCGAAGGTGAGACCACTGTCCACCTGTGTCCCTAAGTCTCTTATCACACTTTCGGTGTTTAGTGTGCTGCCACCTATATGGTAATTCACAGATACATGTTTTTTCCCAAAGGGGATAACTATACATTTTCTTGGCATTGAGCTTGAGCCCATGGCTCTGGCACCAAACAACTGTTTCTGTAAGGCCCTTTTGCAGAGTATCCACATCATTTGGGGATTCAATAATGGCTCCCAGTTTTCAGTCATCTGCGAACTTTGTTAGCCAGAGTCCCTTAGTATTGGCCCGTACTTCAGAGAAGTAGATGCCAAACAAGAGCGGTCCCAGAACTGAACCCTGAGGTACTCCACTTGTCTGGAGCTCGATTTGGAGTCAGCTACTTTTACAGTATGGGTTCTATCAGTAAACCAGTTAGCAACCTATTGGGTGACGTAGGGATTAATGTCCAGCTTAGTAAGTTTATCTATGACTCCAGAGTGGAGGATGGTGTCAAAGGCCTTGGCAAGGTCTAGATAGGCTGTGTGGACCACCTTACCCTTGTCCATGGCTCTGGAGACTGATTCAAAGACGTCAATCAGGTTCAGGAGACAAGATCGGCCCTTCACTAACCCAAACTGGGTGGAGTCCAGTGTTTGAAGGTTGCCAATGTCTTTGTTTATAAGTTCTATGATAATATGCTCCATGGCCTTGCAGATAAGGCTTGTCAGACTGACGGGACTGTAGTTTCCGGGATCCAAGGTGAATCTCCCCTTGTGGAGTATAACTGTAGCTCTGTGCCACTCAGTGGGCATGAAACCTGAGGTGAGGCTATGATTAAACATGACTTACGTGAGGTGCCAGTTCATATTGTAGTTCATGTAGTACACAGCCCGGGATGTCATCTGGTCCCATGGATGCTGTATTTTTAGCTTTGGAGAGTGCGTTTTTTACCTGTGTGGCCATAATTACCGGAATTTGGCAATCTTCCAGTATTGAGATGGGCCATGTAGGGGGTGAGGGAGGTGAAGTTGGCACTGAATCGGTCTGCCAGGATATTGGCAATATCCTTGGGATCAGTATATTTAATGCCATTCTGTTTTAGCTCAGAGCAGATCTGAGCATTGCCATTTAGATTCTCGACATAGTTATAGAATGCCTTGTGGTTGTCTTTGGAATCTTTGGCAATTTTATTTTTGTAACTAGCTTTGGAGGATTTTATGAGGGATCTCAGTTTCTTACGGAGGCTGGTAAGGGAGTTTTTTTGCATCCTGGGATTTTCCTCTTTTCTGCAACAGTTTCTTCCTTTTGTTGTAAAGTTTGTTTATGGCAGGGGACCACCAGATTGGCTTCCTTTTTTTGGATGAGAGCATCTTGGTTCTATTTGGGAAGGCACGATTCATGCATGAGTGGATGTGCTCGTACAGTGCCTTAGTGTAGGATTCCGCAGTTGAACTTTCAGTTCCCGTCTGCATGGGTGTCATGACGTTTGTCACTTCTGACTTGAGTAGCATGAAGTTGGCTTTGGAGAAGTTTTCTATGGAGGTTTCCTTACTGGGGGGTGGGGGTGGGATGTGGATGTTAAGAGTGATTAGCTTATGGTCAGACCTGACTAACGAAGGGGTGACCATAGGTGTGGAGCATCGATTTCCCATGTTGGTAATGACCAGGTCTAGGATATTGGAGCCTCTGGTGGGACTATGGATTAGTTGATCCAGGGCGTTGGAATTTATGAATTCCAAGAACCGTTGGGCAAAGGTGTTGGTACAGGAGTAGTTTTCCCAGTTAATGGCAGGGTAGTTAAAATCACCCAGTATTAGGGTGTTTGGTTCTATCTTAATATTTTCCAGTATGTTTAGAAAGGTGTAGTGAGAATGTTGGGGTATGGTGGGGGATCTGTAGCAAGTTACAATTTGTATTGCAGTCTTACCTAGTGTTAGTTGCACCTGGAGAATTTCAGACACATTGTGTTGGGCAAGTGGTGTGACTATCCTTGGTGAATACTGACACTCCTCCACCTTTAGTGTTTCCGTCCTGGTTTGGTGGCCGAAAAGTGTGGTAAGAGTTGTAGCCTGATATTGCAGGGGTACTCTCTGGAGCCTTGAACCAGGTCTCAGTTACTGCACAGTTATCGATGTTCTCCATTTTTAGGAGTGCCTCGAGAGAGTGCATTTTGAGGTTTAGACTTCTAGCATTGAGTAGCATTACCTTCAGATTTTGCATGCTTGTACCTGTTACAGTGGTGGTTTTGTCCTTTGAACTTTGCCTAAAAAAGGCACTATAGGGGTGGCAAGAGCCTTAGCCAGTAACCTGAATCCCAGGGGCGACAGGTGCAGACCATCTCTGGCAAAGAATCGTGGTCTGTCAATCATGTCGTTCCAGGCAGACAGATAGTGGATCCCCTTTGAATGACACCAGAAGCTTAGCCAACTGTTGAAGTCAATCATTTTGTCCTTATATTGTGGTATCATTCTGGGCGAAGGCAAGATGCTACTCAGGGCTAGGGTCATACCTGCCTGGGCCACATGATCCGAGAGCTCTTCCATGTCTCTTTTCATGTAGTCCAGGGAGGTACGTCTCAAGTCATTCACTCCAACATGGACAATGACAGTCATATTTGTACTTGTTGTGGAGTGACTTGAGTGCATGCGTTATGTGGCGGATCCTGGCACCCGAAAGACAGCTGACTGTAATTTTCTCCTTGTTCAACCTGGTGAGAGGGACATCAGTGTGCCGGACTATAGAGTCACATATGACTAAAGTGTTAGGTACATTGTCTTGCCTTGGGGGCTGTTGCTGGGTGGCACACTGGTGTTGTGAACTATGTGACACTTTGGTTGTGATTGGTGCTTGTTTGCATTTCAGCTTCAGAAGTCCTTGTTGCTTGGGCAGGTTATAGTTAAGGGCCTCTGCATATGTGGATTTAGTGTTGCTATATGTGGGTGGGTGTTAGTGGTGTGGGTGTAGAAGGGCTATGTGTTGCTTGAGGTGTAGTGTAGGTGTTAACCTTCTCCTCTTGACTGTCTAGCATAATCTTGGGTGGAGAGAGCTTTGCTTCCATTTTGGCTATGTGAGTGCATCTCTCACAGGTTGTAGTGTTGGGTGGTAGGTGGAGAGGGTTGTCTGTCTACATGAGGCAATTGCTGCATTGCCCCAGTATTCCCAGATTCACCAGGTGGACAGGAGAAATCACCAGAAGCTGACCCTTGGACATGCCTGGTTTGGTGCTTTTTTTTTTGGTAAAGTACAGGAGCTGTTTTCCCTTACCTTAGCAAGGTACTTTGCAATTATAGGCTGTTTAATGCCTACTATTAATTTCTTCTTATTAACAAGTAGAGTTGAGTGATTATATCAGTTTAAGGCTTCCTAGTGCTTTCCAGCAGGTATTCGAGAAAGTGCTAGTCACAAGGTGGTATATACAGGGTTTCCCCAAAAGAGTAATCCTTAGGAAGAGAGGCTGAAGGAATGGATTCTTCAGCATCAGAATCCTCATAAGGAGGCAGGGAGTAATCCTGTTCATAAGAGGAATCAGAGGAAAGAGAAACCTGATCAGAAGAAATGTACTCTGTCTCTTGCCTAGGCCTCTTATCAGGAGGGGGATGGGAACCCCAGATCAAAGTAATTAGGTCTTCCATGCCTAAAAAACAGTTGCTGAAAATGGCCAAAGTCTGAGCAGGAGAATGCTGCACTTGTTTCTTTGTCTTTAGAGCTGCTTTAGTCTTTGAAGCTGAAGATGGCTTAATATATAGTTGTGTAGGTCTGAAGACACCTTCAGAAGCCAATGCCTGCTCAGCGGCTCCGGACCCATCTGAGGGAATGGTTTCCGAGTGTCCAATACTTTGAGTATCCAGAGGCCCAGTCTGCTCCACGTGGGAGTCGGAAGCAGACTGACTCTGAGGTAGCGGGCGCCAGGGGCTGCAAAAGCACCTCACTGAGAACCGGTGACTGGCCTAGCAGAGGCCTCGTCGTCTGTTTTGGACCTCAGAAGCCTATCCTTTTCCTTGTCCTTGCGTTTTTTGAAAACTCCAGTTGTCGGCTAAATTAAATCTTCGAACAAAGTAGTGAAATGCAAAATCGAACAGATGCTTAATAGTGCTTTGGTTGAATCTAGCACAAAACCGACAGCTAGCAACGTTTTGATCAGGGCCTAGGCAAGGAATACAGTAAGAGTGGAAATTCTTATGAGGTATTTGCTTCCCACAAGAAATACAATTGTTAAATTCTTCTGACATCGGACTGGAGCAAGAAAAAAAGTTTCCCCCAACGGGGTACTTAGCTTTAATGAAGACTTTGGTTCTGAAATTCGAATTTGAAATTCTCAGGAGTTGGCTGACCGGCACTTGCGAACTGCTTCTGCTTTGGGCACCGCGCGGCAAGAAAGACTGAAGAAAATGGCGTCGGTTGCATCTTTTATACCCCTGGCGCATGGACGTCAGGGAAGAGGCGACAGCAACCGACACCGGACCTAGACTTTGGAATTCTGGCCGACTGCGGGTAGCCTGCCAGCAGGATAACCCGAGAGTAATGACTGCAACAGTGAAACACAATGAACATTTAAGTTTTACCCGTTTAAATAGTTAAGGTTTAGTGGAGAGTTACTATTTTTAAAACAGCACGATGGATTGGAAGGGGTGGTCATCTTTGTATTCTGGTACTACGGAATACAGTAGGATGGCCAATAAATTTAAATAGTTGAAGGGGAGGGATTTCAAAAATGATGACTTTGTGATTACTCACACAAGCCAGAGAAAGTAGAGAGGAAATGAGATATATGATCAGATTAACATAAGAGGCAGGCAACTAGAAAGACAGTGGTATTTAACAAGACAACTGTAACTGGGTGGGAGGTTTTGGTGGCAGGCCTCTGCCCACCAAAGGAACTCTAGGCGTAGGCAAGGTATGATAGGAATCATTGCTTCTAGATCCTGGGAATGTTGACACCATAGGCTTTTTAGATACCACTGTAGTTTCCTCATATTCAGTCTTGCATATGGAATTAGAAGAATGCAGGAGGCCATGAACCCCAAGGCTTACAGTATTTGTCTTACAGATAGCAGGGTTTTTGTGGCCACTTGTTTGAAGTAGGTTGTCAAAGGAATTTGCTTCTCTTGCATGAGGTAAGCCATCTGGGAAGTTGTATTCAAGCTTGCTCCCAGGAATATAATTTGTTGACAGGGTACCAGGGGAGACTTCTTTTCATTTATGGTGCACCCCAGACAGGTTAGAACCCTTTGTACAAAGGGCAGATGATTCAAAAGCATGTCCTGGCATTCTGCCTGAATTAGACAATCGTCCAGGTATGGGTATATTTGTATATTTCTTTGCCTGAAAAATGCAATAACTGGAGCTAGGCACTTTGTGAATACCCTGGGCGCAGTAGATAAGCCAAAGGGCAGTGCAGAGAACTGATGGTGTGTGTAGCCTGCTTTGAAGCGAAGGTATCTTCTGCAAGATTCCCTGATTGGGATGTGCAGGTATGCTTCCTTTAAATCTAGTGTTGCCAACCAGGCGTCTTTGCCTAGCATAAGGAAGCAACTGGTGAAAAGACAGCATCTTGAATTTTAGAATCTCCAAAAAGGTGTTTAGAGTAGACGGGTCCAGGACAGTACGCCATTAATGGTCTTTTCTGGGTACCAGAAAAAGTCTTGAGTAGAAACCTTGTCCCTTTTCCGCTTCTGGTACCATCTGAATAGCCCCCATGCTTAAGAGAGAAAGTACTTGTTTTTGGGCCACTGCCCACTGATTTGGGGGTAGGTCTGGCCACCCGTTTGGTGTTGGCAATGTGTGGAAGTGAAATCTGTATCCCTGGGACACTATTTAAAACCCATTTGTCCTGGGTTATGAGCTCCCAGTTCTTTGCATGAAGAGCAATCTTTCCCCCCCAAAGGGGCAGTCAGTTGATAAGTGCTTGGAAATTTTAAAAGGAAGTCATTGAGACTGTTTACCATAGGGAGGAGACTTATTACGACCAGATATGGAAGTGGAGGCCCCCCACTGCTTAATCCTGTGTGTCCCCTGGGACTGAAATGTACAGTTTTGTACCTACCATAAATGTAGATGTTCGAGTCTATGCACTGCTGCAGTCATTACACTTGGGTTATCCTGCCATCAGGCGGTCCTGCAGTCGGCCTGAGTTCCAAAGTCTTGGTCTGGCGTCGGTTGCTGTAGCCTCTTCCCTGACGTCAGTACGACAGGGGTATACAAGATGCAGCCAATGCCATTTTCTACAGTTTTTCTTGCCCCAGATGTCAGGTGCCCCCAAAAAGGTAGGCACTGCAAATTGCTAATAAAACATACATATAAAAAGCAGTAAAAACTTTTCAGTTTCCAGCAAATACTCCCCATAGGTAGTAAAGGGTAGAAGACTTAGGTACGTACCAGCAAGTAAGAGGGGAAGGAGGGAGGGTAACCTGGACTGCAGCAGTGTATACACTCGAACATCTACATTTATGGTAGGTACAAAACTGTACTATGTTCATCGTGTTACACTGCTGCAGTCATTACACTTGGGTAGAATCCCAAAGCTGAGGTAGGGTGGCTGGCTCTATAAGGCATTAGGGGTGGCTATAAGGCCCTGTAGCACTGCAGTGGCAAAGCCACCTTTGGATTTAGAATAAAGAGGCAGATGGTAATGCTTGGTAAAGGTATGTACAGAACTCCAAGTTGCTGTTTCCAAAATGTCCTTGGTAGGTACTCCTCTGAGGTAGGCAGTTGAAGTGGCTGTTGCCCTGGTGGAATGAGACCTAATGTTGTTAGGTACAGTTTTCCCATGGTGTGTATAGCAGAAACGTATACAGTGTCCTATCCATTTTGAAAGGGTCTGTTTTGAAATGGCTTTTCCCTGTGTTCCTGCAGCATATGCTACAAACAATTGCTCAGTTTCCTGAAAGCTTTGGTTTTGTCCAAGTAGAAGCGTAGCTGCCTGTGTATATCCAAAGAATGTAGAAGTCTCTCCCCTTTATTCTGTGGGTTTGGATAAAAAGTTGGCAAGTGAATAGTTTGATTTAGAGCCATGCTTGATACCACCTTTGGCATAAAAGTAGGGTTTGTTCTTAAAAGACACCCTGTCTTGGTGGAAAATGATGAAAGGTTCCACTGCCATTAGTGCCTGTAATTCTGAAACTCTTCGTGCTGAGGTTATTGCCAGGAGCAGAGCAGTTTTCCAAGAAACATTTTAAATCTGCTGAGTTAGCTGGCTCAAAAGGAGGTAAAGTTAATTTTTCCAACACGAAGTTGAGGTCCCAAGTTGGAGTTGGTGCTCTACGGGGCGGTCTTATGTTTTTAGCCCCTCTGAGGTACTGTTTTAGCAAAGGATTAGAAATAATAGGTGGGTCTGTGTTGTAATGAGCAGAGATGGCAGAGGCGTGGATCTTGATGGATGAAAAGGAGAGGCCTTTGTCCAGCATCTCAGTTAAATATTGTAGTATCTGAGGAATATGTGGAACAAGTGGGTCAAGGCTGTGAGCCTGGTTCCAGGCACAGAATCTCTTCCATTTATCCGAATAGGCTTTCCTGGTGCCAGGCCTTCTGGCCTCCAGAATGACATCTATAACGGCTTTGGAGAGAGGCATTGCTTGCTTGACTAAGGAATCTGCCATGCAGCCAGGTTTAAAGTCTTTAGCTGGCTGTGAAGTATGATTGTTGTGCTGGGTCAGATGATGTGGGATTTGAGGCAAAATCCAGTGAGGACCTTGTGCTAAGTTCTTTAAGATTGGGTACCAGTGCTGGCGTGGCCAGTCTGGGGCAATAAGGATAATCTTTGGATTTTCTTGCCTGGCTTTTATGAGTACCTCTGGAAGGAGAGGTAGTGGAGGGAAAGCATATACTTGTAGATTTTTCCAGCTGAATGAGAGGGCATCCACTTTCCATGTTTGTGGGTGGTAAGTCCTTGTGCAGAATTTCTGTAGCTGGCAGTTCATTGGGGATGCAAACAGATCTATGTCTGGGCTCCACCATTTTTGTGTTATCATTCTGAATATTTGTGGATGTATTTTCCACTTGTGCGGGTCCATGATGTTTCTGCTTAAGTCATCTGCCAGTGTGTTTTTCTTTCCTGGCAGGAATTGTGCTTGCAGATGAACTTGATAGGTTACAGCTGTGTTCCACAAGGTCATGGCTTGTCTGCAGAGGGGATAAGAATGAATGCCCCCTTGCTTGTTTATGTACCACATAACTGTGGTGTTGTCTGTTTTTAGTAGTAGTTGTCCTGGATGCAGAAGGTCCTTGAAAGCTGTAAGGGCATTTTGTACAACTAGCAATCTCTTTTTGATTGATGTGAAGATGCCTTTGTTCTGGGGGCCACTTGCCCTGAATACATTTTCCTGCCATGTGTGCTCCCCAGGCGTAATCCGATGCATCTGTTGTCAGTGTTTGCCTGGCTGTGGGTTGAGTGAAAGGCTGTCCCTTGTTGAGGTGACATGCTTTAGCCCACCATCGAAACTCCTGTTGAAGGCAAGGAATTAGTCGTAGTACTGTTTTCCAAACTTTGACAGTGTTGAGACCAGACACTCTTCAGGCATCATTGTAGTTTCCTCATATGCAGTCTGGCATATGGAATTAGTAGTATGCAAGATGCCATGTAACTAAAGGCCTGCAGAATTTTTCTTGCAGGGAATTGGGTCTTTGTTGCCATCAATTGAAAATATTGAGTCAGTTGTCCTTGCTTGTCTGGCATAAGAGATAAGCCATCTGGGCCATTGTATTCAAGCTGGCACTCAGGAATATTATCTCTTGTGAGGGCACTAGTTTTGACTTCTTTTCGTTTACTGTGTACCCTAGGCAACTTAAATAGAAGTTATGTCCTTACCATAACGTTCCATGTGGAGTGTTCATCTCGCCTTTGTTCTTACACCTGGGTTCGGAGCCGATCCTCGGCTCCGTGTCGGCCGCTTGACAAAGCTCTGCATCGAGAAGAAGCTCGAGACCAACCTAACTCCCACAATCCCCCTCTGCCTTTACCTCAGATCTAGTTTGCAAGCAAACCAGCAGAGAACAGAAGAGAACATAACACTTTCATACCAAACAAGAAAAACCTATTTACATAGTACAACAACTGCTCAAGGCAGAAGCAGGAGAAAAGTACAGTTTTGTACCTACCATAAATGTAGATGTCCAATAGGAATGCATCTGCAGTCCTTACAAATGGGTTGTCCTGTCGTCAGGCAGCCCTTCGGTCGGCCGGATTCCAAAGTCTGGGTCCGGCTTCGGCTGGTGTCGCTCTTCACCCGACTTCATCGATGCAGTTTTTCGGGTATAAAGGCATCAGCCGACGCCATTTTCCTCAGTGTTTCTTGCCCCAGATGCCAGGTGCCCTCTTGGATGGCTAAATTTGGATAAATGCCAATGTTTCCAAATAGTAGAGAGCAAACACAAAATAATCATGTATGTACATATATACAAACAAATACACCATAATAGATCCCCCCCAAGCTAGCTGAAGGATGGCAAATACCCTAGGAGTACCTCAGAGGGGAAGGTGGGTGGGTAATCCTGACTGCAGATGCATTCCTATCGGACATCTACATTTATGGTAGGTACAAAACTGTACTATGTCCTTCAAGGATGCATCTGCAGTCCTTACAAATGGGTAGAATACCATAGCTAAACAAGGGGAGGAGGAAAAGAGTAGAGATTATGGTGTAGCTAGGATCCCTTGCAAAACAGCAGTGGCAAAACCTGCTCGGGATCTAAAGGTAAATTGTAATGCTTGGCAAATGTATGCACGGAGGTCCAAGTAGCAGCCTCTATAATGTCCTTGGTAGCCACTCCTCATAAGAAAGCTGTGGTAGTGGCTGTAGCCCTTGTGGAGTGAGGCCTGATGTTCTCTAGAGTTGTCTTTCCATGGTAGGAGTAACAAAATCTAATGCAATTTCCTATCCATTTGGAGATTGTCTGTTTTGAAATTGGCTTTCCTTCCTTTCCTGTGGCATATGCTACCAGAAGCTGGTCAGTTTTTCTATTGGGCTTGGTCCTGTCCAGGTAGTAGCGTAATTGTCTATGTACATCCAAGGTATGCAAGAGTCTTTCTCCCCTGTTCTGTGGGTTTGGGAAGAATGTAGGTAGGTGGATAGCCTGATTTAATGACACTCTGGATACCACCTTAGGCATAAAATGTAGGATTTGTTCTCATGGACACTATCTTGATGGAAGATCAGGAAGGGTTGCACTGCCATTAATGCCTGTAGTTCAGAGACCCTTCTTGCTGAAGTTATTGCCAGCAGGAAAGCAGTCTTCCAGGATAAGTATTGTAATTCTGCTGTTGCTGCTGGTTCGAAAGGGGGAAGTGTCAATTTTTCTAGCACAAAGTTCAAGTCCCATGCTGGCAATGGTGGTTTCCTGGGAGGTTTTACATTTTTAATTCCTCTCAGAAACTGTCTGAGCAGAGGATGAGAGAAGACAGGAGGATCCAAGCTGTATTCTGCTGAAATAGCTGATGCATGTATCTTGATGGAAGAATAGGACAGGCCTGTATGGAAGAGCTCTGCCAAGTACTCTAGGATGTTGGCTATGTTTACCAGTGTCACATCTTCTCCCTTTGCAGTACTCCAAATGAGATATATTTTCCATTTTGCTGCATAATTCTTTCTTGTTGAAGGTCTACGAGCCTCCAGGATTATGTCTTTAACCCTTTGGGATAAATTTGGGTTAATTGCTGTTATGTAATGTTCCAGGCAGTTAGCTGCAGAGTTTTCAGGTTTGGATGCAGGATGTTGTAGTTGTTCTGTGTTAACAGTAATGGGATCAGGGGTAGTGTCCATATTTGTTCCCGAGACATGCTCCTCAGCAATGGGTACCAATGTTGTCTTGGCCAGTCTGGAGCTATCAGAATGATCCTTGGATGGTCCTCTTTGATCTTCAGAAGCACCTTGTGCATCAAAGGAAGTGGTGGGAATGCGATGCTGTCAGGTTTTTCCAACTGAAAGATAGGAGTCCACCTTCCAAGCAAGTGGGTGGTACGCCCTTGTGCAGAATTTCTTTAGCTGGTGATTGAGTGGGGATGCAAACAAGTCTATTTGTGGTAATCCCCATTCTCTTGTGATGGCTTTGAAGATGTCCGGATGCAGCATCCATTCGTGGGCATCTGTGGTAGTTCTGCTTAATATGTCTGCTAGAATGTTTTCTTTTCCCGGTACAAAAATTGCTTGTAACTGAATGTTGTAGCTCAGAGCCACATCCCATAGGTCCAGTGCCAGCCAGCATAGAGGATATGAATGTGTGCCTCCCTGTTTGTTGATGTACCACATAACTGTGGTGTTGTCTGTTCTTATCATCAACTGACCTTCTTGGAGAAATGGTCCGAATGACTGGATTGCCAATTTTACTGCCAGCATTTCCTTTAGATTTATGAGTAGGCGTAGCTGGTCTTGAGTCCATAAGCCTTGTATGCACTTGCCCAGCATGTGTGCCCCCCAACCGAGGTCTGAGGCATCTGTCGTGATGGTTTGGCTTGGTTGACTGTTGCAGAAGGGCAATCCTATGTTTGATTGACAGGCCTGAGCCCACCATAGGAACTCTTGCTTCAGGCATGGGATTATTGGAATTTTGGTTTCTAGGCTGTGCTTGTGTTGGGACCACAAATTCTTTAGGTACCACTGTAGCTTTCTCATATGCAGTCTGGCATGAGGGACCAGAATTATGCAGGATGCCATGAAGCCTAGGGCTTGCAGTACTTTTCTTGCAGTTAGATGGTTCTGCTTTGTTAATGCCAAGAAGTAGAGAGGTAGTTGCTCTTTCTTTTCTGCAGTTAGGAATGCCATTTGTTTTGATGTGTCCAGCTCTGCACCCAGAAAGGTTATTCTTTGGGATGGAATCAGCCTTGACTTTTTTATATTGACTGTATATCCCAGGGCTTGCAGCAGGTAAATGACTCTTTGTAAGTCTTCTGTTAGCTTGCTTTTGTTGTCCGCTTGTATCAGGCAGTCGTCCAGGTAGGGATAAATTTGGATCTCCTGAAGTCTGCAATGAGCAATTACTGATGCCAGGCATTTCGTGAACACTCTGGGCGCAGTAGATAAGCCAAAGGGCAATGCTGAAAATTGATAATGCTCTGATCCTACAAGAAATCTGAGGTATCTTCTGCAAATTGGTCGTATGGGGACGTGCAGGTATGCCTCCTTGAGATCTAGAGTTACCAGCCAAGACTCCTTGCCCAGCATGGGAAGAAGCTGCTGTAGGGTCAGCATTTTGAATTTTGGAACAATGAGGAATGTGTTTAAAGCGGATATGTCTAGAATGGGTCTCCATTTGTTTTCTTTTCTTGGTACCAAGAAGAGTCTGGAGTAAAATCCCTTTCCTTGCTCCATAGATGGTACCTTTTCCACAGCTCTCATTCTTAATAGCTGAGATATTTGCTTTAGAGCTTCTCCCCTTTGAGTAGGGGGTAGGTTTGGCATTCCTCTCTTTCCTGGTAGAGTATGGAAATGGAACCTGTAACCTTGGTCTATAGTTTGCAAAATCCATTTTTCCCTTGTGATGCAATGCCAGTTCTTTGAAAATAAGGTTAGCTTTCCGCCTAAGGGTGCTTCTAGTTGTTCCCTGGTAGGCAGTGCCACTGCCAAGTCACTGTGATTGAGTAGTTGTAGTGGTGGTGGCTGCGTCCGTGCCTCGCTGGTTGTTGCCTTGCCACTGGCGTCCCCTGTAGGCACCCCTGGATTGGTTTCTGCCTC
The DNA here is from genome assembly GCF_019279795.1 of Protopterus annectens. NCBI lineage: Eukaryota > Metazoa > Chordata > Ceratodontiformes > Protopteridae > Protopterus > Protopterus annectens. The sequence goes on along the minus strand of NC_056747.1, from coordinate 307,174,369 downwards.
TAGAACGCCTATTCCTGCCTCTTTGTGTCTTAGAGGAGTCCGGAAAGGACCAATTCTTGGAGGGCCAGTTCCTACTAAACCTTGGAGGTTGAACCTGTAAGAAATCTTTCACTGTTTGTACAGATTTCGCCTTCTCTTCCATCTTTTTTAGTACCTGCTGTGCAGGGGAACCAAATAAATTGACCTTGTCCATGGGTGCATCCAAAAGCTTTGATTTGACATGGTCTGGTAATGCCTGTTCTTTCAACCATGCATGTCTCCTGATAACTGTGCCAGTCATGGCTGATCTAAAGGAAGCCTCCAGTGCATCATAGCCACATTTTAAGGAATGGTTACTAACCTGCTGTATGTTATGTACCATTTCCTGAACATATTTTTATCTAAAGATTCTTGAGAGGACAGCTTTCTAGTTAACAGGTCAAGCATAAACTCTTGATATTGAATCATGTGAAATTGGCAGTTCAAAGCCCTAGCTGACAAAGTAGCAGAAGTGTAAACTTTTTTACCCCATCTCTAAGGACCTGGATTCCCTTTCAGAGGGAGGGGTTTTAGTAGAAGTAGCTGCTACAGCTTTAGGGCCCTGGGAGATAGTCTCTGGATCTGCAAAAGGAGCCTTGTATAAATGGTGATGAGTGTCCGGGACCCTGTAGAACCTATCGGGCTTAGCAGGAGCCGGAGGTAATGAATCAGGAGCAGTGCAAGCATCATAAAATGCATCATCTACAACAGAAAGAACTGGAGGTATAGCTAAAGGCCTATGTTGTGGCAAATGTAAAAAGGTTCTAAGCCTTTTTCTGGAGTCTGAGAAATCTTGGTCCTGCCACTGAAATTGTTCCCTCATAGCATGCAAGGTTTCCCCAAAGGAAAATTCCTCAGGTGGAGAGGCTGAAGGAATGGACTCTTCAGCATCAGAGTCTTTGTAAGGAGAATAAGGAGCCTCAGGAGGGTCTGTATGTTCTGAGTCATCAGAGGAATCATCTGCGGATACTGGTTCAGGGGGCTCTGCTCTAGGCCTCTTTTCTGGAGGTGGGAGAGAGGTCCTGTCTGGATGAGGCCTGGATCCACGAATTAAAGAAATTAGATCCTCAGCCAAAGAAAGCATATGGGAGCTGGTGCTGGGCCTGTGTGAGGGAGGTTTGGCAGGCACCGTTTTTGAAGCTGTGGCTGCTTTAGCCCTGGCAAAGGCCTTAATAGACATGGCTGCAGGAGGCCTAGCAGCTCCATGTGCAGGGGTTGAAATATCCAGGGGAATAGTGTCCGATAATTCCTGAGAAACCGCAACAGAAGGTTGGATTTCAGAAGCCGATTCTACCAGGTTAGAGGAGGCCTCGGTAGAAGGCATGGTTTCGGCTGAAGAAAGAACCGCTTGCTCGGTTTTGGCCGAAACCGAGACACTCGCGGTTTGCTTAATCGCGGTTTCGGCCGAAACCGCGGACCGCGAGTGTCGGTCCTTTTCTTTGCGTTTTTTGGTAATTTGTGTTGTCGGAGGATCCGACGGCATGATATAGGCAAAATCAGAGCCGAAAATCTGTTCAGCGAACTCCGACCGGCGTCTAAGCGTCTGTCAGTTAAAAGAAGCACAGGCTAGACAAGCTGCTACGTCGTGGTCTGGACCTAAACAATGTATACAGTAGGAGTGGAAATCTTTATGAGGTATTTGTTTCCCACAAGATAAACAGTTATTCACTTTCTCTGACATCGGCTGAGGCAAGAAAGAGTCCCCAACGGGGTACTTAGCTTTTTAGAAGTCTTCGAAGTAGTATTCGGTAGTAGCAATCTCTGGATCTGACCGACTGGCACTTGCGAACAGCTTCTGCTTCGGGCGCCACGCGGCAAGAAAGACTGAGGAAAATGGCATCGGCTGATGCCTTTATACCCGAAAAACTGCAGCGATGACGTCGGGTGAAGTGCGACACCAGCCGAAGCCGGACCCAGACTTTGGAATCCGGCCGACCGAAGGGCTGCCTGATGACAGGACAACCCATTTGTAAGGACTGCAGATGCATCCTTGAAGGACATCAAACCAGGCACCTAAATTGGACGTTCTTCCTGAGGGTGGGAGGGTGGGAATGTAAGAACAAAGGCGAGATGAACACTCCACATGGAACGTTATGGTAAGGACATAACTTCTATATGTGAGAGTGTTCAATCTCGCCGTTTGTTCTTACACCTGGGTAGCGTCCCTAGCTCCGTGTTCCTGAGGAACTCAGGGGAGAATGTTCCTGAGCACAGTGGAACCAAAGGTTGCCCTGTCCCTAGAAATCCTGTCCACTTTGTAATGAGAAATGAAGGTATGTGGTTTAGACCAAGTGGCAGCCGCACAAATAGTGTCTAACGGTAGGCGAGCTGCATGAGCCAGGGATGTAGATACTGATCTTGCAGAGTGCCCTTTGGGCTTGACAGGTAAAGTTTGCTCAGAGGCAGTATAGACAAAAATAATACAGTCAGAAAGCCATTTGGACAGGGTTCGCTTTGTAACTGCCATACCCATCTTGGTGTCTGAGAAGGCCACAAAGAGCTGGTCTGTTTTCCTGTGATCCTTTGTTCTGTCCAAGTAAAATCTGAGTTGTCTATGAACATCTAACTTGTGTAACATATATTCCAATTTATTGGAGTGGTTCTTGAAAAATGTGGGCAGTTCAATGGACTGATTAATATTATTAACGGAGCAAACTTTGGGAAGAAAGGATGGATTAGTGCGAAGAGAAACTCTGTCAGGGTGAAAAATTAAATAAGGATGTTGAACTGAAAGAGCCTGAAGCTCCGATACCCGCCTGGCCGATGTGATAGCCACCAGAAAAAGGGTCTTCCATGACAAAAGCTTCAAAGGACAGGAAGAGGCTGGTTCAAAAGGTGGTAGTATCAGCTGTGACAAAAGAAGGTTCAAGTTCCAAGGTGAAGTAGGAGTTCTAACTGGTGGTCTAATATGGAAAGATCCTTTTAGAAAGGCCTTACAAAGTCTGTGAGCCATAATAGTAGCCCCACTTTCTCCCACATGAAAATTCAATATGGCAGCTAATTGCACTCTCAAAGTGGCAGGAGTAGCCCCTTGGTGGAACAATTCGGTCAAAAACTCCAAGACCTTATTCAGAGGAGCTACTAAGGGATCCAATTGTTGTGTAGTTGCCCAGTGCACAAAACACTTCCATTTACTGGTGTAAATCCTTGTAGTGGATGCTTTATGAGAAGCCACCAGGATATTTTGAACTGCAGGAGATAGAAGATCAGACCTGGCTAAGAAGGGAAGCGGAGCAGCCAAGCTGCTAGTTTGAGGGAGAGAAGCGACGGGTGGAGAGCCCCTGACGAGTGGGTCAGTAGATTCGTCTCTGGGTCCAGGATCCAGGGTTCCCGCATTTGGTGTGCTAGAAGAAAGGGAAACCATATTTGACGAGGCCAGAATGGGGCAATGAGGATAATTGTCCTTTGCAGGTTGCTGGCTTTCTGTAGAAATTTTGAAATCAGGGGAACAGGAGGAAAAGCGTACAGGAGACCCGGGGGCCAATCGTGAACCAGAGCGTCCCTTGGGACTTCATACAACATGACATCCCAAGCCTATAAAGATTGGCTTTTCTGCCATACATAAAAAAGTTACATAAAAGTTAAATTTTCTAACTATTCTATCAAAATATCTTAACAAAATTAATATGAAACATATTTTATATAGTTAATATACAAAATTATACTAAAATTAATATTATCAATGACTATATATTTCATTCACAATATAATTAATAAAATAATATTAACAAAATACATACTAATATAATTATATTCATAGGTATCCTTATATTTAAAATATAATATATATATATAAACAATAGAATATAATAATAAATATAATAATGATCAATTATGTCTTGATTCAGACCAAATGGTTTTAAAGTTTTATATTTAATTATCATCCTAGTTTCCAGTTCCAAGAGTTTAGTTGTTACATCATCTCCCCTTACTCCTTACTTAATATTGCAATACCCACATTTAAATTTTAAACTGTTAATATCAACGCACGGCATAAAATGTGTAATTTTTGCAACAGGATTATTTTCACCATTTTATATCCTTATCCTTCAGATAAAAAAATTCTATTTTTATTTTGAACATCATTTCCCACCCACCACATACCAAACATCCTAACAAGAAACTATTATAATATATACCCAGATTTACAATTAAAGAAATGTCAAATGTTTCATACAGTGACATTAACAATATCAACAACTCTATTACATATACTACATGATCTACATGCAAAATAAGCCTAAATGCACCTCAAATAAATAGGGTAGGTAGATGAAATTTAATTATTAGATTTCTCTTGAATTTTCCTCCCCTAAAGAAAAAAAATATTTTATTATACGGGAATAATTCACCAATATGTCATCCCCTCAGAGATAAGACCAAAATTTAAATATTAACTACAGAGAGACTACAAATTTTTCCGGCGAAAAATTTAGTTATGTTATGAATTTTCATATTTTTTTTCAATATTTTCCTAACTTAATCAATTTTCTATCAAATTTACTATCAGAGTTTGTATCCCTATAGAGAATTCTGTTAATTTTTCTATCATTTTTTAACTACCTTTCTGCATACATTCTAAATTCATATCCTCTATCTAATATTCACACCCAGCATGACTTCATTTAATATCCATATCAGTTAATGACTAACACTAGTATGATCCCTAATTAATAAGCATTCCCATAGGGTAGGGCTTATTCAGATCAGGACTATGCATACTAGCATGTAATAACAAGTTAACTGAAGTTAAAGCCTTAAAAAAAGGTTTGAACTCAATATTCATGTCCTTTCATAAAAAAAGTTAGGTCTATTGATTGATCCCATTTCTATTCATTTCAAAAGATGTAATTAATTTATGTTCATGTAAAGCAAGGTTTCAAAAAATCAGAACCAGAAATCTCCTATAATGTGCATTTTGACCATCTATGATCTATGAAGACACATTATTCCTTAATAAAATAAAGAAGTTTGTAGATTTCTTTTATTTCTAATCAATATAGATGATATTAATGCTGGCTAAAAGCTGGTGCATATAAAGTTTGTGCTTTATATTTGCATAATATTTAGTGAGAAACAAAAAGAATCCATGATAATAACAAAATTTCACTAGAGTAATAAATATACTACTCTGTGGGTCCCTCACCCATATCCCTTAGTTTTGACTTATGCCCCATTTGATGTCAATGTTAGTATAACCATGTTTATATATATAAGTGACCCAATAATAATCAAAGTACAATTTGACATTCAAAGATATTATTTAAATTCTGACCTTTTCTTATGAGCAGTTGAGTTGCAAAGATAGGGTTTGAATTGACAATCTAAAAATAAATTAACCAACAATCAAGAATAAATTTCTCTATTCCAGAAATGATAGGTCTCCTGGAGGTTTTTCCCTTTTTTATGAATTTTGGGTAATGCATATAATGGGAGAGACTGGTTTACAGAAATGTATAAGAGACTTTGACATCACTATATAGTTTCCCACCCAATTCATGCCTTTTCCAGCAGAAACAAATACTCATCATTATAGGTCACTATAGGGTTCATTATAGTCTTATATATTCTCACTATCTCTCTCTATAATCATTCACCATACTCTCATAATATTTCATTCTATCCACTATGACCCAAAGGTCACTTTTATCGGCTATCTCAAAAATTTCAAAATTTCTTAAAAATTCATTATTTTTTAAAGCTTAAAAGCTTTTTTACTTAAATTGAAAAAAACTTGTTTCTTTACATTTTTCATTAAATTTTTTTCAATTTCAATTTTTTCACTTTCTGAAATAGTTTTAGCTTTTACAGCAATATATGGCAACAATTTGATATTCTCTTAACGTTTTTTGGCCATAAATTTCTGCCATACATAACCAGTAAAAACATTATTATTACATTATTCTATTTCATTCTCAACATTATTCTCAATGTCTAAATCCTCATAATAATATCATAACTAATTTCATAATCAATCATCAATTTCCAAGATTCAACGCTAGATTCATTTCACAAGACATAACTATACAGTTTTCTCCAAATAATCTTTCCATCACTATTCTGTACAATTAGATACACAAGCATTTGATATCAAATTAGATATAGATCCAGAAGAGGAAGAAAGTTGGAACCTAACTTGCATCCCTGTTGTTTCATTTAACATTTCAGAACTCCAAAAAAGAAAGAGAACAGGTTCATCCAATGTAATAAAAGTTCATTCATTGAGTTCATTTAACCAAACCTTCATTAAAGTTTGTTTCTTCCCTTCCTTCCGCTTCCCCATGTTTTCCCTTCTTTGTTTTTTCTGTTCTCCAGTCTGACTGTCACTGCCATATTGTCGGAGCCTGCAGTTGTGCCACGAAATAAATCACTGGTTCTTAGTTTCGTTGTCCATTGTTGTTGTTGAAGCAAAAAAACAGTTTTTTTAACCTTCTGTTCCTCCTGCTGAAGCTGCTGACGCTGATAATAATGCCTGAGAGCCTGCTCCAAGTCCTGCCCCCCCCCCTATTATACCTACGGAGGTTCACGCTATTCACGCTGCCACTGTCGGAGGTGTAGTTTCTAACATCAATGAACCAACTTATTTCTTTACTTACTTTTTGCGCTGCACAATATCAATCTCTAATTTATTGATTTATCACCAATTTGGACATTTGAATATCATAGTTCGCTACCATTTGTGATCATTGTCAAAATATCAAATTGACATTTCTCATTTCTGGCGCTGGCGCTGGTTTGTATATTTTAAGCCATTTTATGGTACATGGCCAACCTATACACTTGCTTCCATTCATTCTTCCATTCAGTTCAGAGAGTTTCTTCGGAAACGCAGGTAACTTTATCTACCGCTTATCTCGCTGCCTCCGCGGTGATATAACATACTTCTCCTACAGAAGCGCGGTCAAAAGTCAAAAGTAACATACTACCTTAGACATTAGATTAGAGATAGTTCTTCTTTATCCACAACCACCACTACACTACCTCCTCACGTTCCATGGGTGTGAATGTGACTACTTGTCACGCTTCTCTCAAATTGAAATTGGAAAAAAACAATGAATGGACTGCTCTTGTTCAGAGCTCGAGCTGTCGTCTGTAGGAAGCCCCATAGATAAATAAATAGTAGAACAGAAACAGGACAGTGAAACTAGAGGAAGAACAACAAAAACAAAACACAAGCATTCCCCCAACCCGCTATTCAGCTAGCTGGGAACCTACACACCCAATCCCCCAATCAAGCCTTTTTTATTTCGATCCGCTACCCGCTACCAAAGGATCACATTACAATTTTGAAATTAAGCTCTATTTATATCAAACAACTTGATTAATTAATTATTAGTTAATTTAGTATATTTAAACATCAAATTTAAACTTAATCTCTACTAAACATTTGGACATTTTGACATTTATCTATATAGCATCCTAAGTCATATAATGGCTATATATACATAAAAAGTTAAATAGAAACAGTATGTTAAATAACTATTCTAACAAAAATTAACATGAAACATGGAGGGGAGTAATAGGGCAAAATAGCTTTTGCATTTGGCGTTCATTGGAGACGCAAACAGATCGCAGGAAGGCTGGCCCCACTTACGAAAAATCTCCTTCGCAACTGACTGTTTGAGGGACCACTCGTGAGGTAACAGGATGGCTCTGCTCAACCTGTCCGCTATGACGTTGGATAACCCCGGGATGTGCGTTGCTATCAGAAAGCGACCCATGGACTCCACCCATTGCCAGATTCTCATGGCCTCTCTGCACAGTTGGTAAGACTTGGTTCCCCCTTGCTTGTTTATGTACCAGACTGCAGACATGTTGTCCGTCTGGACTGCAATTGTCCCTAGAGGAAGAAGGGGAGCAAAGTGTTGCAACGCTAGAAACACTGCCCTCAACTCCAGAACATTGATATGCAGATTGTATTCCAAATTGGTCCATTTGCCTTGGACTGTCTGTCCCTGAAAGATGCCCCCCCACCCTATCAGGGAAGTGTCCGTGGTCACCGTTGCTGTTGGAGTGGGTAGCACAAATGGTCTTCCGCTGGAGAGATTGCAAGTCCGAAGCCACCAAGCCAGTTGCGATTTGCATATGTTTGTGATGTAGATTTCGTGTGTCAGGGGTAACTTTTGGAACGACCATTGTGCAAACAGTAGCCATTGAAGAACTCTCATGTGCAGTCTTCCCAAGGGTATCGCAATGAGAGAAGCTGCCATGAGACCCAAAACCTTCAGAACCAGTTTCGCTGGGGATTTTCTGGATGAAAGAAGAAGAGATATATGGTTTTGTAGGGAGGCTATCCTTTCTGGGGGAAGCCTTAGAATTAAGCAATGCGTATCCAATTCTGCTCCTATGAATGAGATATGCTGTGATGGCTGTAGTAAAGATTTTTTGAAATTTACGGAAATTCGAGATGAACACAAAGTTGTAGTGTGTAATCCCTGGCCTGAATCAGTCGGCCGGTGGTGGCAGAAAGGAGCCAGTCGTCCAGATACGGAAACACCTGGAATCCGAGGCGTCTCAAGTGAGACGCTACCACTGCCATACATTTGGTGAAGACCCTGGGGGCTGAGGTCAGACCAAAGGGCAGGGCTCGAAACTGAAAGTGACTGGCTCCCAGCCAGAAGCGCAAGTGATCCCTGGACGCCCTGGCCATTTTGATGTGGTAGTATGCGTCCTTTAGATCTACTGAGCACATCCAGTCGTCCTTCTCTAAAAATGGAAGGATCGATTGAAGTGTGACCATTCAGAACTTTTCTTTCTTGATGAAGGTATTGAGTTTGCTTAGGTCCAGAATTGGCCTCCAGTCCCCTGTCTTTTTTGGAACTAAAAAGAACCTTGAGTAAGTTCCGAATCCTCTTTGGTCCACTGGGACTGGTTGGATGACTCTTTTTTCTAGCAGCTTTGAAATTTCTGTAGCTGCAGGGCCTCGCAGATGGGGCGGCACATCTGGGAGTCTTTTCTGTGGAATTGGGGGCAATAGAAAGGGAATTTTGTAGCCTCTGGTAACAATGCTTTTTACCCAATTGTCTGATGTAAGATTTTGCCAGGCCTGAGGGTGCAAAGCTAAGTGACCCCCGACTGCCTCCAGAGCAGAACAGTCGGGCCTCCTCTCAGGAGTGCTGAAAAGGTTTCCCGGGGAGTGTATCCCTGTCACTTTGGTTTTGCGGACCCCCTCTGCCGCCAGGGCGACGTCTTCCACCTCTACCCCCTCCTCTGCCTCTAGAGGGGGTATCACCCTGTGCGCCTGGAAAAGAACCCTGGGGTTTTCGAAACCACATTTTTCCACCACGTTGCCCTTTGGGGTATGGTCTGGATGGGGTGGAAAAACGGACTCCGACAGCAGACAGAGTCTTTCCCTCTTGCTCACACCGGGTAAGGGTCTCCTTTACTTTAGGGCCAAAGAGAGTGGCACCATCAAACGAGGCGTTAGTAAAGGAAGACTTGAAGGCTTCCGCAAATGAACATAAGCGCATCCAGGACTGCCTACGAAGAGCAATCGCTGAAGCTGCTGCCCTACTCGATCCTTCGGCTGCGTATGAGATCAGCCTCATGGACGAGTTTACAATAGAAGTAAGGGTATTGAGATGTGCTGTAACCTTCTCCGAGACAGCAGCATCTGTAGTACCTGGGAGGGTATCTCCCAACTCTTTGATTAGATCCCTCTGTAGCAGTGTAAAATGGGTCAAATAGTTCAGGGATCGCATAGAAAAAGCCGCTGAACTAAAAATGCGCTTCCCATATCTGTCCATAGTCCTAGAATCTCTATTAGGCGGATGGACAGATAAGGAAGATTCCAACATCTCCTTTTTCGTATAGTGTCCACTGGCACTCCCTTTGTCAGATAAGCCTTATCTTGGGGGGCAGTAATAAATTTGTTAGGCTTTCTAGGGACTGGCTCCACCGTGTCAGGTGTCTCCCATGCCCTTCGAGCAATCAGCTCCATTAACTCATCAAAGGGCGGAGTGACCCAGGAGGAGGAAGGGCGAGCACCGAATGCCTTCAGCAAGACTGACTCATCCTCAGAAGGGGGGAGGGATTGCCAATCACCTCTCTGCTTTAGGATCTCCAGGATGTCAGAAAAGGAGACATCCTCCGAGGGTGATTTTGGGGACCCTTCTGACTCATCTAAGTCAGTGTCCGATGTCAATGATTCTTGTGGAGAATCTAAGTGTCTCCTCTTACACAATCTTTCCCTCGGAACTTCCTCGGGGGGGGGCATCCGAAGAAGCCTCCGAGGAAGAAGGGGCACCCTCTAGGGGTGGCTGAGACACTGGTGCTCGACGCTTAGATGTAGCCGTGGGTGCAGAGGAGGATAACGGCCCTTTATGGGAAGGAGAAGCTGTTTCTGCTGAAGTGGTTGTCTGAACAGACAACACCTTCCTCATGAGTTGAAGGCCCCGGTCCCGAGTCGAGGTATCCCCGGTTCGAAGTCGCCGGAGGAATTCCCGAGACAGGCACTGAAGGCATCGACCCGAGGACGGAGCCGAGTCGATCCGAGCCGAGGCCCGAGAGGGCGCCGGAACGAAACATCGGTCCGACTCTCAGTCCCGGACCAAGGATGGATCTTCGCCCGAGACTCGGTACTGGATCCGCCGGAGTCGAGGTGAACGGTACCGACTGAGAAAAGGACTGCTCTGGTACCGAGGGCTCCACAATCACCAGGTCAGCCTCTCCGGCTCAAGACTGGATAGGCCTCGAGGAGGAACAGGTGGAGAAAAGGAAGGCCTTGAGTCTCGACACCAACTGGGAGGAGACAGAGATGAGTTTGGACAAGGCTGTATTCTCCATCAATTTCTGCACCACGCGGTCTACATCGGTGTCAGAGAGGGCCTGGAAGAAGCGTCGAAGGAATCGAAGACGGAGCCGACCTCAAAAGTGCAGGAGGAGGAAGCTCCGTCACCGGTTCCAAGACTCGAGGCTCGGTAACTGACAACAGTTCAACACTCGGCCCCGAAGTCTGTGGAACCGGTGATCGAACTTTGAATGAAGAGCTCGGAGCCGATGACTTGGGCTCCGATGTCTTTGATTCCTTCGAGGATTTAGATGGCTGGTCTGATGCATCCAGAGCCTCTTGGAATGCAGGCTTCAAAAGACCCCTATCCATAAGTTTCCTGCGCCTATCTGTCATGACCCTTCCACTGAAAGAATGACAGATAGAGCAGTCTTCTTGCAGATGGAGAGGGCCAAGACAGTAGACTAGATCTGAGGTAAAGGCAGAGGGGGATTGTGGGAGTTAGGTTGGTCTCAAGCTTCTTCTCGATGCAGAGCTTTGTCAAGCGGCCGACACGGAGCCGAGGATCGGCTCCGAACCCAGGTGTAAGAACAAACGGCGAGATTGAACACTCTCACATTAACTTCCTTACAAACACCAGATGTTTTAGAAGAATGTCCTTGCTCTCTGTAGGCAGTCGTCCAGGTACGGATAAATTTGAATTCCTTTCTGTCTGCAAAATGCAATTACTGGTGCCAGGCACTTTGTGAAGACTCTGGGAGCAGTAGATAAGCCAAAGGGCAGTGCAGAGAATTGGTAATGCATTGAACCAGCTATGAATCTGAGGTATCTTCTGCAGTTTTGTCTGATAGGGACATGCAGGTATGCCTCCCTGAGGTCCAAAGTTACGAGCCAAGCTTTCTTGGCCAGCATGGGAAGTAGCTGTTGTAGTGTCAACATTTTGAATTTTGGGACATCCAGGTAAGTGTTTAGAGAAGAAAGATCCAGAATGGGCCTCCAGGCTTTGTCCTTTCTGGGAACCAGAAAGAGTCGAGTAAAATCCTTGTCCTTGCTCTTGTGTTGGTACCTTTTGAATAGCTCTCATGTCCATGAGTGCTGTAATTTGTCTTTGAGCCTCTGCCCATAGATGTGGTGGCAGAATTGGCATTCCTTTTAGTCTTGGCAGAGTGTGAAAGTGGAATCTGTAACCTTGAGATACAATGTTGAGGACCCATTTATCTTTGGTGATCATATGCCAATTGTGACAGAAAAATGTCAGTTTTTCTCCCAAAGGGGCTGCCAAGAGGGAACGGTTTGGCAGCTGTACGGGGGAAGTCATTGGGGCTGTTTTTTGTAAGGTTGAGGCCTGCCCTCCCCTTCTTTTGGGTTGATGCACTCCATTGTCGAGGCCTGTATGGACCTTGTGGTTGACCTCTACCTCTTGGACGTCTGTATCTGCCCCTTTGAGGTCAGTCTGTAACTGGAAAGGACCAATTCTTTGTTGGCCAATTTCTGCTAAAGCGAGGAGGCTGAACCTGTAAGAAAGCCTTCACTGTTTGCATAGATTTTGCCTTATCCTCCATTTTCTTTAATACCTCTTCTGCCTTAACTCCAAATAAAACATCCTGCTGCAAGGGTGCATCCAATAATTTTGCTTTAACGTGATCTGGTAACGTCTGTTCTTTTAACCAAGCATGTCTTCTAATGACATATCCTGTAACTGCTGCTCTACAGGAGGCCTCTAATGAATCAAAACCACATTGCAAAGTATGCTTTCCCACTTGTTCAGCTGCATGTAATAAATCCTGCATTTCTTTATAATTAGGAGGATCTGAGTTTGGAAGCATTTTTTGTTTTAACGGAGACATCAAATATTGCTGAAATTTTAGCATGTGAAACTGGCAGTTTAAGGCCCTAATTGCTAAAGTTGCAGATGTATATACTTTCTTCCCCCATCTGTCTAATGCTCTGGAATCTCTGTCAGAGGGGACTGGGTTCTTTGCTGAGGAGGCCTTTGCCTTTACAGAGAAATAGTTTCAGGATCAGCAGCAGGGCTTTTAAAGAAATTTGAGAGAGTCAGGGACTCTGTAGTATCTGTTAGACCCAAAATCAGAAAAAAGGCCAGCACCAAGGAAGGTTCAAAAGTAGTTTAATAAAACTGAAACTAGACCGGTTTCAGCAGCAAGGCTTTCATCAGTAGTATAGTCAGCAAAAAGCACTTAGTCATCATCTTATATAATGTTCTCTAAGGCATCTATATGACATCACTTCCTGATAAGTCAAAAATGCAAACAAGGCAAAAGTAATTGAAAAATACAATCAAGGCAAAAGTAATTGAAAAATACATAGTTCAGTAAACAAAAAGTTTGCCTGAGTTGCATGCATATCTCCAGATTATAATGAAAAAATCCAAAGAGACACAGTATACTGGTATATCAATGATAATAAACAAACTTAATAAAAAACATACAATAAAGGGTAAATGCCCAAAAATAAACCCGAAACAAAAGTCAGGTTATAAGAATTCTGGTGTTGAATACCAGCCACAGTATCCTAAAATGAGCTGAAATGCAAAAACCTAAGCAATGCAACCAGATAAGAAATAAGTACATATACGTAATGCAAGTGATGGTTAATTACAAATTATAATTAAACCAGGAGGGAAAAGCCCCCCAAGTTTAATGATCCACCTTTTTTCTTTGGTATTTAGGATATCATGTCAACCTGTTTTAAAAGATCGATTCCCTATGATATGATCAATGATGGTGAATGTGAATTTGGCAGTGGGATGTTTGATAACATGTCTATATAGTGCATTAGTTAATCTTCTGTTTCTAATGTCACCAAGGTGTTCAGAGATCCTGACACGAAACTGTCTAGACGTTTGGCCAATATAAAATGCATGACATGTACATGTGGCAAGACAAATAATCCAGTCTGAACTGCAGTTACCAAAAAACTGTATGTCATATATTTGTCCAGTGTTCCTACTAGTGAAAGAAGTAGTTTTGAAAATATAGTTACAAAAACTGCAATGTCCACATGGATAAATGCCTGAAAGTTTATCTCCAGTAAGTGTTCTTTGAGTTGGGAGTGTGATCCATGACCCTGGTTTTTTTATAGTGTGAAAATAGATTCCCTAAAGTTTTGCCTTTCCTATAGGAAAAATAACATCGTTCTCCGAGATAATCTTCCAACAATGGATGAGAATTCAATATATTCCAGTGAGTATTAATAATATTTACTAAATTGGCACTATTCCTGCCATAAGTGGTGACAAATCTACATACATCTGATTCCTCATTATGAGTTTTAGTATTGTATTGGAGAAGAGAATCCCTGGATTTAGCATTACTAAATTGGACTGCTGACTCAATAGTACGAAAGTGGAATAACCTCTGGACAAAAATCTCTTGGTTAGATCCATTTGATGACTCTGAAGATCATCCACTGAGGAACAAATACTTTTCATCCGCACAAACTGTGATTTCGGTATGTTCAATAATATGTTTCGGATGAAAACTATCAGCATGTAGAAGGGTATTATATTGTGAGAATTTTCTGTGTGACGTTCTAAGAGTGTTATCCTCCTGTCGAATTAAATTGACATCCAAATAACTGATTGCACTCCTATTATATTCCACAGTGAATTCGATACCCCAGATGTTCCCATTCAAATGCTGAATAAATTCCTGGAGGTATTCCTCACCTCCTTTCCATATAAGCCAACAGTCGTCCAGGTATCTTCTCCATATATCAATCTCAGGTAGATATATGTTGTGCAAAGGGTCATATAAAATCATATCTTCCATGTAGCCCATAAAAGATCAGCATAGATGGGTGCAAAGGATGCACCCATAGCCGCATCTAGTTGCCAATAGCAGTTTTGTTGGAAATAAAAACATTTTAGTTAGAATGTGTTCAGCCATACACAACAATAAGGTGTTCATCCCTGAGGTATAAATTGGTTTTATTTAGCCAGTATTCCAAGGCATTAATACCTTCCAATGAGGGATGCTGGTATAAAGCGAGGATACATCAAGGGTACACATAAGCCATTCAGGGTCCAGTTGAGACTCGGAGACTATCTGCAAAAATTCAGTCGTGTCCTTGATTCTTGCTCTAACACATGTTAACAGTGGTTTCAAATTTTCAGTTAGAAAAACAGACAAGGGTTCAGTGAGTGACCCAATGCCAGATACAATCGGTCTGCCTGGTGGCTGATCAATGGACTTATGAATCTTAGGAAGTAGATAAAGTTGTTGTTTCGTAGGATCCTTAACCGTCAAATGAGTTTTGGTTTTATCAGAGATAATTCCAGATTCTACAGCCTTTTCCAAAAATTCATTAATTTCCAAGGCAAAACCTGGAGTCGGATCAATCTCCATCTTCATGTAATGATGATGGTTGGAAAGTTGTCTAAGACCTTCATTCACATAATACTCAGTATCCATCACCACCATCGCACCCCCTTTGTCAGCAGAAATAATAACAATATCCGTATTGTTTCTGAGTTGTGTGAGTGCTATTTGTTCCTTCCTAGACATGTTATGCTTTATAGTGTCAACAGAACCCAAATTGAAGTGTATATCCTTTATAACCGCCTGCTGGAAAACAGCAACATGTTTATCCATGGGAGGGTTAAATGTAGATTTGTGAAATCTAAAATCAGATGATCTTTGAGCATTGTCAGTTTGAATAAGAATCGCTGTTTCCAGGTCCTAAGAATGTTGACACCAGAGACTTTTCAAGTACCATTGAAGTTTCCTCATATGCAATCTTGCATATGGAATTGGGAGAATGCATGAGGCCATGAAACCTAGGGCTTGTAGTATTTTTCTTGCAGATAGCTGGGTTTGGGTGGCCAGTAGTATGAAGTAATTTGTCAAATAAACCTGCTTTTTTTGGAGTGAGGAATGCCATCTGGGAAGTTGTGTTCAAGCTTGCTCCCAGGAATACAATTTTTTGGCTGGGTACCAGATGTGATTTCTTTTCATTGATGGTATACCACAGAGAAGTTAGGAGTCTCTTTACAAATATCAGGTGCTGAAGTAACAATTCCTGACTATCCGTCTGAATCAGGAAATCGTCCAACTATGGGTAAATTTGAATGTTTCTCTGCCTGCAGTATGCAATGGCTGGAGCCAAGCACTTTGTGAATACCCTGGGAGTAGTAGATAAGCCAAAGGGAAGTGCAAAGAACTGATGATGCAAGCAGCCTACTTTGAAGTGTAGGTATCGTCTGCATAGAGCCTTCCCTGAAATGTAGATATTTCCTGCAAGACTCCGTTATGGAGATGTGCAGATAAGCTTCTTTTAAGTCTAGGGTGACCAGCGAGGAGGAGTTAGCTAGCATAGGAAGCAGCTGTTGGAGTGTAAGCATTTTGAACTTTGGTCCCACTAGGAAGGTGTTGAGAATTGGCAGATCCAGGATAGGGCACCAAGAGTTCTCTTTTCTGGGTACCAGGAACAGTCTGGAGTAGAAACCCTGTCCCCTTTGCTCTGTTGGAACAGGTTCAATAGCCCTGATACTGAGAAGAGAAACTACTTGCTTTTGGGCCTCTGCCCACTGGTTTGGAGAAAGGTCTGGCAATCCTTTTGGGGTTGGCAATAAGTGGAAGTAGAATCTGTATCCCTGGGATACAATGTTTAAGACCCATCGGTCCTGGGTAATATATTCCCAGTTTTTTGCATGCAGGGCGAGTTTTCCTCCTAGGGGCGCAAGTACTTGGGCATAGCTGGGAAGGATGAAGGACAAGTCATTGTAAACTTTTTCCGTAAGAGGGTGGCTTACCACTCCCTGTTTTTGAGGTGGGAGCACTCCATTGTTTAGATCTGTGCATACCCTGAGACTGTAGTCTTTGTGGTCTGTTGCCCCTGGGTTTGGACTGTAGACCTGGGAGGGACTGGAAAGGACCAGTTTTTTGAAGGCCAATGCCTACTGAATTCTAGGTGGCTGTACCTGTAAGAAATCTTTAACAGTTTGCATAGATTTAGCTTTTTCCTCCATCTTTTTAAGAACTTTTGCTTTTGTGCCAAACAAAAATTCTTGGTTTAATGGAGCATCTAGTAATATTGCTTTGACATGGTCTGGCAAGATTTGTTCCTTCAGCCAAGCATGCCTTCTCAGAACAGACCCAGTGACAGCAGCCCTGCAAGATGCTTCTAAAGGCATCAAAACCATACTGCAAAGTATGTTTACTAACTTGGTTTACAGAATGCATTAACCTCTTGTAAATCTTTATTCTTTGCACAATCAGGAATCAACAACATTTTTTGTTTAATTAGTTCCATAATATGCTGCTGGTACTTCAACATGTGAAACTGGCAATTTAAAGCCCTGATGGCAAGAGTTGCAGAGGTATATACCTTCTTAACCCATCTGTCTAAAGCCCTGGAATCCCTGTCCGAAGGGGTAGTGTGCTTTTGGCTGTAGTAGCCTTAATACCTTTAAATCCCTGGGAAATGGTCTCTGGATCCGCAGTAGGATTTTTACAGAGAAATTTGCGAGAGTCAGATATTCTGTAGTACCTGCCAGGCTTTCTAGAAGCTGGAGGTCAGAGCCTGGAGGAGAAATGTCAAATCCAAAGGAGGAGTAGAATTTTTGATAGGTGGTTTGAGAAGAAATGCACCTTTAAAGGAAGGCTTGTACAGCCTGAGGGAAACCAAAGATAAAATATTTTTTTACAAACATGATAAAAGGAAATAGCAGCTAGCTGTACACGGATTATGGAGTAATTTGCTCCATTACGGAAAATGGAAGCCTGAAAATCTAGGGGTCCATATTATTTTAGCGAACGCAATGAACTGCGAATGCTGTTTAGTCAAACGTCATTACACGAAATGGCAAAATACCGAAAGCATGGAACAGCAATTTTTTCCTAAAGAAAAAAATCACTGGGCCGTTTTCAGGACTTTGTCATTTCCTCCACTGTGGTGCAATCTCAGAGTTGGTCTATTTAAGTAAGGGGGGGTGTGTGGGTATAGCCCCCCACTTTATTTTGTGTTTTGATTTTAACGATCAGCGATGTTTTTCCCTGGGGGGGGGGGTCACTGATCCGTGCGGTCGACATTTTGGGTTTTCGGGGATTGTGGGTCAATTATATAGTGCTTGCAATTCTGTGCGTTTGCTTATATAATCCAGACCCAAAATCTAGGACAGCAGGAATGGGTACTGAAAAGGGATCCAGATGTCTCTGACTGGCCTAAACAGATATACAACAGCATATGGAAAAGATTCTCTATATAGTAGAATCCTTTTTGTAAGATGCAAAGACGTGTAAAACCTGGGAAGAAAGCCTGGACTGCCTAGCCATTATAGGAAGTGAAGAAACCAAGCAATTAACTTGAGGGCTTGTATGCCCAGATGAGTTGGTCCAAACAGGCAAGACGCAGAGGTATCTAAAACCCAAGGAAGGCATATTAGATGAGGCCAAAGGAAGAACCACCAGACTTATCAAGGCCAGAATGGGGCAATGAGGCTCACCTTGTTTTTCC
Organism: Protopterus annectens; assembly: GCF_019279795.1. Classification (NCBI taxonomy): domain Eukaryota; kingdom Metazoa; phylum Chordata; order Ceratodontiformes; family Protopteridae; genus Protopterus; species Protopterus annectens. Next base: position 307,156,146 of record NC_056747.1, on the reverse strand, counting down.
ATTAACATGCTTTCTATAGAAACTTCGATATGAGGGATGAAGGAGGATAAGAATAAAGATGACCCAGGGGCCAGTCATGAATCAGAGCATCTCTGACTCGCCCTCTGGGAGGCAAGATTAGGGCAAAACACCTGCTGCATTTGAAACTGTGGGCAGAAGGACAGACTGCAAGAATGTTGGCACCACTGAAGGACTGAGAGACCACTCGTGAGGCAGTAGAGCAGCTCTGTTCAGTCAAGTCTGCTAAAACACTGGACTTGCCAAAACTGTGCATTGTCAAAAGAAAACTGACAGAGGAGACCGTCTACTGTCGCACCCTCAATACCTCCTGACACAAGGGATAAGAATAGGTACTGCCCTTCTTGTTGATTTTCAGACCACTGACATATCTATTTATATAGTAATCATCCCTAGACAGAGAACATCCTGAAAGGCCTGCAACACAGAATTGCCCTCATCTCTAGGGCAATGTGAAGGCTGGCTTCTAAGGTGGAACCACATGCCTTGAACTGGCTGTCCCAAGTAGTGCCCCAACACAGCTGGGAAGCCTCTTTGGTCATCATGGCCTTGGGCAATGGTAGGACAAAAGACAGCCCTGAGACAGGGCTGGTGCATGAATCTACCAGAAGACATGCTTCTTGCAAATCTTTGTGATTCAAATGTGAAAATTCATGGAATGTTGATTCATAGACCACTGCACTGCCATACCCTCAAGATTTTACAAGAGGTACAAGGGTTATGGAGACCACCATCAACCCCAGAAGCTGAAGAATAAAACTGGTCAGTGGTGATTGAAGAGACAATAAATGCACCACCTGATGTTGTAATGTAGACAGTCTGGAATGAGGCAGTCTTGTCACTTGGGAAACCGTATCCAGGTGAGAAGCTATGAACTCCAGGACTTAAATGGCAGACAGACAAGATTTGTTGTAGTTGACAGTGCTGCCCATGGCTAGACACAGGTGGAGCAGGTAGTCACTGGTGCATGCATCAGTAGATGCCTACTGCAAGAGGTGAGGAGACAGTTGTAAAGGTAAGGAAACATCTGGAATCCAAGCAATTTTAGGTGAGGTGCCAAAACTGCCATACACGAACACCCAGGGGGCTGTGGCAAGACCAAAGGGCTGGGCTCCTAACTGAAAATGACTGGACACAAAGGTACCTCCATGAACGTCTGTCTATTCTGATGTGAAAGTACATGTCTTGGAGATCTATCGAGCATATCCAATCTTCCTTCTGCAACAGAAGGAGAATAGATGAACAGTGACAATTCAGAATTTTGAATGTTTGAGAAACTGGTTCAACTGACTTCAGTCAAATATTGGCCCAAGGTCCCTGAATTTCTTTGGCACCAAAAAGAATCTTGAATAAGTTCCAGACCCATGCTGATCTGGTGGATCCTCTTAGATGAGGGTCAGCAGCTTTTCCATTTTTAAGGCTGCTTCTTTTCTCTGACAGGGTGGTACATCGGGAATGTTTGAGGGAATTTTCTGTGAATGTTTGAGGGAAGGAAGAGAAAAGGGAATAGAATAGCCTCTGGTAATTGTTTTCTGCACCGAGACACCTTTAATGATGGACACTCAAGCTTCCAAGTGGCCAGATTAAGCACCCACCAACTGCCTCAAAAGCTCAGCAGTGAGGCAACCCTTCAACAGTGCTGAATGGACTTCTTGGAAAAATTATATCTGAAGCCTTGGCTTTGCAGGGCCTCTTCTGCCATTAGAGTCTCCCCCCCTTTTTCTGGACTGGGGGGGGCATCTCCATAGAAGTCCTGGGAAACCCATCTTTCTACCTCCTTCTTGGTACCGAGATAAGGTTCTCTGGGGGATAGCAAACCATATTCCTACACAGAGTGTTTTCGCATCTTGGTCACCCCTAGAGTCTCTAACCTCAGGTCCAAACATGGTAAATCAATCAAAAGGTACACTCACAAAGGATGACTTGGAAAAGCTCCACAAAGACACATCCAGGCATGCCTCTTAATGGTAATGCCTGAACCTGCCACTCTAGAAACACCCTCTGTGGCATGGGAAATCAGCTGCAAAGAGGTGTTTGAGAGGGACTGAAGGGTGGTCAGTTGCAAAGAGACCATCTTTTTATCCTCTGTCAACAGAGATCCTGAGAGCGATTTGGAAAGTTCCTTAATCAAATCCTTCTGGAGCCTCAATGTGCGCCAGATAATTCAGCGACCATATAGCAAAAGTTGCCGAAACAAAATTTTGCTTCCTGAATCTGACCAAAGCCTTAGAGACTCCCTGTTGGGGCAAAGAGAAGGACTTTCCTCAGCAAGTTCCTTTCTGGTCACTGCCATTACCACCACAGCATCAACTGAGGGGCCGTTGTCCCAGTGGACATCGGCCTTGGGTGCAACCAGGTACTTATCAAGCTTTCTAGGGATGTGCTCTGTCACCTCCTGAACCTTCCAAGCCTAACATGAAAGGAAGTCCACCATTTTGTCTGCCAGGGGAGCCAACCAGCATGTAGCTCAGCCAGTTCCAAAAGCCTCAAGGAAAACGGACTCCTCCAGGAAAGGGGATTCAGAAGACCAACCACCTTTCTGCCTCAGAAGTGAGAATCTCCCCAAACAATTCCTCTTCTGTTAAAAATTCCTGTGGGAAATCAATGTGTCTCCTCTTCCACTTCTGGGGGGCTTCCATTGGGGTGATGATCTGGGGAAAACCTGAAAGTGTGTGTGGAGAGTCCTGCATAAGGACTGTTTCAAGGCTTGAATGGACTAACTGTCGCTAAGGGACAGAATGAGCAGACTCATGACCCAGAACAGATGGCTGTAAAAGGGAAGGATCTGAGGAAATGAGGATGGCCCACCTCCAGACGTGTGGAGAGTTCTTTCCATTGCAAAGGCAAAAGCCAAAAGAAAACTCAAAACTAGCCTAACAGGTGCCAAAACCACCTGAACAGGGCAGTCCATGGGATCCCTATGGCACTGCCTCTACACCGAAGTCAAACTCAAGCTGTCTAATGTCGAAGCACCAAGGGGAAGGGACAGCTCCAAAGTCGAATCCCCCCCCCCCCAGATCTGGCACTGAAGCTCAGAAATCCCCTCTGGCTGTGAAAGTCAGCACTGGTTATATCAGACAAGACACCTGGGTCAATGAAAAACAGGCCTTTGAATCCAAAATGGGCAATCCTGGGAGTCTCAGATAGGACACCTCTGAAGTTCAGAGGCCGACTGGAGCAAGAGGAGGAGGAGTAACTAAAGGTGTTTGGGATGGACCAAAGCTCATGGGTCCCGATGGGAAACTTGTCAGGAGTACTCCCAACTAAATATGGGTCCTGAGAAGTTCTAATTCTGTCCACATCTGCTTCGGTCAGGCTTTTGGAAGACTTGAAAGATGAGGATGTAGATGGAGGTCTAGAAATTCTACGTGGTATGCCCTTGTAGGAATGGAGAATGTAGCCTTGATGGAACTAGCTCTGGAGAAAATCCAGGCTATCTACAGGAAGGAGACTTCACTAAGAGTATGTAGCCTGAACTGGACGGATCATAAGACTTCTGAATTTTGGCAGGTAGAAAGTAAGAATAATGGGTCAGTGGAGTGCTTCCATTGGCTTTTCCTTTTTCTCACCCTGAGATTTTTCTACTGGCCTCTTTGTTTAGGGGGAAGCTACATACACTGAAGATGATAATGGAAGTAAGCCTTTTTATTACTAACTTATTTCAATGTTCAACCAAGGCTCTGTGGGTGAAGCCCGAACAAATATCACATTCAACATCAAGATGACCAGCCCCTAGCCAATACACACAAAGCGAATGGGCATCAGAATTAGGAATCTTATGCCTGCACTAAGAGCACTTCTTAAACCAGTAGGTTTTATCTGACATGGTGTACCAAGGAAGCAATGAGGAAACACAATAAATGCAGAAGAAAGAACAGTTACGGCAAGAATACCACTGATGGCAACCAGAAAATCTCAGTAATGGGAGATGTATTTTCCTATTAGCTAACCAACAGAAGTGGGGAAAGCTAAAAAGAGGGAAAGGCATGAGGCCTAGAATGAAAACACCCCAAGCAGCTATAGCTACATATACATTATTTATTTACTTACTTTTTATAGTTAAAATAGAAGAGGTAAACAAAAAAAAAGCAGTTAGAGACCCCTAAGAGAGGAAAAGTGGCATTATAAATCCCAAATGAAACAGGTCACTTATCTGCCTATAGCTTAAGCCACACCAACCATGTCGGGCTGCTGGAAGAGACAAATGAGATCAGAGGTTTGTGTGGGGGTTGGAGGGGATTATGGGTAAGGTGAAGAGCTTGAGCTATGGATCCGAAGTCTGAAATAGTAGAAGTCAGATCAGAGATTGTATCCAGGACCCAATGTTTGAGGAAGGATGAAAAACACAGACCCGGAGTTACCAGGAAACAAATGAGGAAGAAGTACGAGGTTGAAAAGTGATAGCAGTTTGAGCTTAGGCACTATCACAAATAAGTTTAGGAAAGAAAGATCCAGAACTGGTCTTCAAGCATCATCTTTCTTTGGCGCTGAAAAACATCTTTGAATAAAGATCTTTCCCAACCTGGGAAGAAGATGATTATTCCATCACTCCCTGGGACAGCATATATTGAAGGATAGGGGGAAATAAAGGAGTCTGGTCTACTGGATGAGGAAATTCCCCCCCCCCCCCCAAGAAAGGAGGGATTTCCTCCTTCTGCTGTCTATCCAAAGGAGAATCTAATTTTATCATCTGGGAGGTTCTAACTCAGCCAAGCAAACCTCCTCAAAACAGTAACTAGTGGCCACATCCCAGAAGAGATATCAACTGAATAATACACATTTACAATTTATTGAATTGTAAACAATGAGTAATGACATGTACAACATAAACTAAATTTAGAGCAGATTTTTCATCACAAGAAGAAAAGTACAGTTTTGTACCTACCATAAATGTAGATGTCCGAACTGGATAGCATCTGCAGTCATAACAAATGGGTTGTCCTGTCGTCAGGCAGCCCTTCGGTTGGCCGGATTCCAAAGTCTGGGTCCGGCTTCGGCTGATGTCGCACTTCACCCGACGTCATCTCTGCTGGTCTTCGGGTATAAAGGCATCAGCCGACGCCATTTTCCTCAGTGTTTCTTGCCCCAGATGCCAGTTGCCCTCTTGGAAGGCTAAATTTTGGATAAATGCCAATGTTTCCAAAAAGGTAGAAGGCAAACACAAAAAATAAGCATGTATGTACATATATACAAACAAATACACCATAAGAGACTCCCCCCCCAGCTAGCTATTAGGAGGGTAAATACCCTAGGAGTACCACAGAGGGGAAGGAGGAGGGTAATCCTGACTGCAGATGCTATCCAGTTTGGACATCTACATTTATGGTAGGTACAAAACTGTACTATGTCCTTCATGGATGCATCTGCAGTCATAACAAATGGGTAGAATACCATAGCCAAACTAGGGAGGAGGAAGAAAATTATGGTGTAGTTAGGATCCCTTGCAGTACAGCAGTGGCAAACCCTGCTCGGGATCTAGAGTATAGAGGTAAATTATAATGCTTGGCAAATGTATGCACGGAGGTCCAAGTAGCCGCCTCAATAATGTCCTTGGTTGCCACTCCTCGTAAGAAAGCTGTGGTAGTGGCTGTAGCCCTTGTAGAATGAGGTCTTATGTTCTGTGGAATTGGTTTTCCATGGTAGGAGTAACAGAATCTTATGCAATTTCCTATCCATTTGGAGATTGTCTGTTTGGAAATTGCTTTTCCTTCCCTTCCTGTTGCATAGGCTACAAAAAGCTGGTCAGTTTTTCTGTTACTTTTGGTTCTGTCCAGGTAGTAGCGTAACTGTCTATGTACATCCAAGGTATGCAACATTCTTTCCCCTCTGTTTTGTGGATTGGGAAAGAAGGTAGGTAGGTGGATTGCCTGGTTTAAAGACACTCTGGATACCACCTTAGGCATAAATGTAGGATTAGTTCTCATGGACACCCTATCTTGATGGAAGATTAGGAAGGGTTGCACTGCCATTAAGGCCTGTAGTTCCGAAACCCTCCTTGCTGAGGTAATTGCCAGTAGGAAAGCAGACTTCCATGACAAGTGTTGTAGATCTGCTGTTGCTGCTGGTTCAAATGGAGGGAGTGTCAACTTTTCTAGCACAAAGTTCAAGTCCCATGCTGGTAATGGTGGTTTCCTAGGAGGTTTTACATTCTTGATCCCTCTGAGGAACTGCCTGAGTAGAGGATGTGAAAAGACAGGTGGATCAAAGCTGTATTCTGCTGAAATAGCTGATGCATGTATCTTGATGGAGGAATAGGACAGGCCTGTATGTAGAAGCTCTGCCAAGTACTCCAGAATGTTAGCAATATCTATGTTCGACACATCTTTTCCTCTTTCAGTACTCCAAATGACAAACCTTTTCCATTTTCCTGCATAGTTCCTTCTTGTTGAAGGTCTGTGGGCTTCAAGGATAATGTCTTTAACCCTTTGGGAAAGGTCTGGGTTAGTTGCTGCTATGTGATGTTCCAGGCAGTCAGTTGCAAGGTTTTTAGGTTTGGATGCATGATGTTGTAGTTGTTCTGAGTTAACATCAAAGGCATCAAGGGTATTGACCACATTTTCTCCCGAGACATGCTCCTCAGCAATGGGTACCAGTGTTGTCTTGGCCAGTTCGGAGCTATCAGGATTATCCTTGGACGTTCCTCTTTGATTTTCAGTAGTACCTTGTGCATCAAGGGAAGAGGTGGAAATGCATATGCTGTCAGGCCTTTCCAGCTGAAGGGTAGAGAGTCCACCTTCCATGCAAGTGGGTGGAATGTCCTTGTGCAGAATTTTTTGAGCTGGTGATTGAGTGGGGAAGCGAATAGATCTATTTGTGGCATTCCCCATTTCTTTGTGATGGCTTTGAAGATGTCCGGGTGTAGCATCCATTCGTGAGCATCCGAGGTGGTTCTGCTTAACATGTCTGCTAGGGTGTTCTCTTTTCCCGGTACAAATATTGCCTGTAACTGGATGTTGTAGCTGAGAGCCAGATTCCAAAGGTCCAAAGTCATTCTGCATAGGGGGTATGAATGAGTGCCTCCCTGTTTGTTGATGTACCACATGACTGTGGTGTTGTCTGTCCTTATCATCAAATGGCCTTCTTTGAGGAATGGTCTGAATTTTTGGATTGCCAGTTTTACTGCCAGCATTTCTTTTTGGTTTATGTGCAGGTGCAGCTGTTCCTGAGTCCACAATCCTTGTATGCATTTGTCCAGCATGTGCGCCCCCCATCCTAGGTCTGAGGCGTCCGTTGTGATGGTTTGGCTTGCTCGAAAGTTGTGGAAGGGTAAGCCTGGGTTTGACTGGCATGCTTGAGCCCACCATAGGAACTCCTGTTTTAGGCATGGGATTAGTGGTATTTCTGTTTCTAAGCTGTGCCTGTGTTGAGACCATAAATTCTTTAGGTACCACTGTAGCTTTCTCATATGCAGTCTGGCATGTGGGACCAAGATTATGCATGATGCCATGAAGCCCAAGGCCTGCAGAACTTTTCTTGCTGTTAGTTTGTTCTGCTTTGTTAATGCCAAGAAGTAAAGAGGGAGCTCTTTTTATTTTTCTGCAGTTAGGAATGCCATTTGTTTTACTGTGTCCAATTCCGCGCTCAAGAATGTTCTTGTTTGGGATGGTATCAGCCTTGACTTTTGTAAATTGACTGTGTATCCCAGGGCTTGTAGCAAGTAAATGACCCTTTGTAAATCTGTTGTCAGCTTGCTTTTGTTGTCCGCTTGTAACAGGCAGTCGTCCAGGTATGGATAAATTTGGATTCCCTGTACTCAGCAGTGAGCGATTACTGATGCCAGGCATTTTGTGAATACTCTGGGCAGTAGATAAGCCAAAGGGCAATGCTGAGAATTGATAATGCTCTGATCCTGCAAGAAATCTGAGGTATCTTCTGCAATTTGGTCGAATGGGGACGTGCAGGTATGCCTCCTTGAGATCTAGAGTTACCAGCCAACACTCCTTGCCCAGCATGGGAAGAAGTTGCTGTAGGGTCAGCATTTTGAGTTTTGGGACAATGATGTATGTGTTTTTAAGATGGACAGGTCGAGAATAGGTCTCCAACTTTTCTCTTTTCTTGGCACTAGGAAGAGTCTGGAGTAGAATCCTTTGCCCTGTTCTGTTATTGGTACTCTTTCCACAGCTCTCATCTTTGTTAATCCCGCTATCTGCTGCAGAGCTTCTATTTTTTGATTTGGAGGCAGGTTTGGCATTCCCCTTTTTACTGGTAAGGTGTGGAAGTGGAACCGGTAGCCTTGGTCTATGGTTTACAAAATCCACTTGTCTTTTGTGATATAGTGCCAATTTTTCAAAATAAGGCTAACTTTCCGCCTAATGGTGCTGCTATTTGCTCCCTGGTAGGCAGAGTCAGAGCCAAGTCACTGTGATTGTCCTGTTGCAGTGGCAGTGGTTGTGTCTGTGCCTCGGTTATTGCCTTGCCACTGTCGTCCTCTGTAGGCACCTCCTCTGGATTGATTTCTGCCTCTAGAGCGTCTATTCCTGCCCCTTTGGGATCTTGTGGAGTCAGGAAAGGACCAATTTTTGGCAGGCCAGTTCCTGCTAAACCTTGGGGCTGAACCTGTAAGAAATCTTTAACTGTTTGTACAGATTTTGCCTTTTCTTCCATTTTCTTCATTACCTGCTGGGCAGGTGTACCAAATAGACTGGCCTTATCCATAGGAGCATCTAATAGCTTTGCTTTAACATGATCCGGTAAGACCTGTTCTTTCAACCATGCATGCCTTCTTATCACTGTGCCAGTCATGGCTGATCTAAATGAAGCCTCCAGTGCATCATAGCCACATTTTAAGGAATGGTTACTAACCTGTTGGATGTTATTCACCATTTCTAATACATATTTCTTATCTAAAGATTCATCAGAGGACAGTTTTTAGTTAACTGATCAAGCATAAACTCTTGGTATTGGATCATGTGAAACTGACAGTTTAAAGCTCTAGCTGAGAGAGTAGCAGAGGTGTAAACTTTTTCCCCATCTCTAAGGACCTGGATTCCCTTTCAGAAGGAATAGGGTTTTGCTGAGGTCGAGGCTACTGCCTTAGGCCCCTGGGATATAGTTTGGGGTCTGCAAGTGGGGCCTTGTATAGGTGGTGATGAGTGTCTGGCACCCTGTAAAATCTATCTGGTTTGGCAGGGGCTGGAGGTAAAGAATCAGGAGCAGTGCAGACATCATTAAATGCATCATCCACAACAGGCAGAACAGGAGGTATAGCTAAGGGCCTATGTTGTAGTAAGTGCAGAAAAGTCCTAAGCCTTTTTCTTGAATCTGAGAAATCTTGTCCCTGCCATTGGAATTGTTCTCTCATGGCATGTAAGGTTTCCCCAAAGGAAAATTCCTCTGGTGGAGAGGCAGCTGGAATGGATTCTTCAGCATCGGAATCTTCATAAGTAGAAAAAGGAGCCTCTGGCTGGTCTGTAATGTCTGAGTCATCCGCAGAATCATCAGAGGACACTGGCTCGGGGGGCTCTGCTCTAGGTCTCTTTTCCCTAATTAAGGATATTAAATCTTCTGCCAGAGTAAGCATTTGTGAACTAGAAGTGGGCCTGTGTGAGGGGGGTTTAACAGGCACTGATTTAGCAGATTTGGCTGCTTTAGCCCTGGCAAAGGCCTTAATAGACATGGCTGCAGGAGGCCTAGCAGCACCACGTGCTGGGGTAGAGACATCCAAAGGAATGGTGTCTGATAAATCACTAGGAACCACAGTTGTAGGCAAAATTTCTGAGGCCGATTCAGGTAAGGTAGCAGGAGCCTCAGTAGTAGTCATGGATTCGCTGAAGATTGACCAGTTTTCTCGGTTTCGGCCGAAACCGAGACACTCGCGGCTTGCTTAACCGTGGTTTCGGCCGAAACCGCGGACCGCGAGTGTCGGTCTTTTTCTTTGCGTTTTTTAACAATTTGGGTAGTCGGAGGATCCGACGGCATAATGTACACAAAATCTGAGCCGAAAAACTGTTCAGCAAACTCCGACCGACGCGCCTAAGCGTTCGTCGGTTGAAGGAAGCACAGGCCGAACAGGCTGCTACGTCGTGGTCTGGGCCTAAGCAAGGCAGACAGTAAGAGTGGAAATCTTTATGAGGTATTTGTTTCCCACAAGTTAAACAGTTATTGACTTTTTCTGACATCGGCTGAGGCAAGAAAGAGTCCCCAACGGGGTACTTAGCTTTTTAGAAGTCTTCGAAGTAGTATTCAGTAGTAGTAATCTCTGGATCTGACCGACCGGCACTTGCGAACAGCTTCTGCTACGGGCGCCACGCGGCAAGAAAGACTGAGGAAAATGGCGTCGGCTGATGCCTTTATACCCGAAGACCAGCAGAGATGACGGGTGAAGTGCGACATCAGCCGGACCCAGACTTTGGAATCCGGCCGACCGAAGGGCTGCCTGACGACAGGACAACCCATTTGTTATGACTGCAGATGCATCCATGAAGGACATCTGGGAACAAAACACTCCTTATACCTTCACAGTTAGGATAAACCAAAATATTAGCCTGACAAGTCAAAATTCTAAAAATCAGACTTGCAGAAACATACGTTTTCCCATATTTATGAATACATTTCTCATCCTCGTCAAAAACAGTAGGACTGAAATGAACCAAATGTTTAACAGAAGTAGGATTAACTAAATCTATAGCTGGTGGGACAGGTTTGAGATAGGTATATAAAAACTTAAAATGTGTAAAGTTCCTCAATCTTTTATCTGCCTTTTTAGGGGCATTAGGTAGACTATAAAACTGTAGGCAGCGACATCCTCCACAGCTGACAGAACTAGGAGAATGAGTGAAGGCTACGAAAATTCTTTCTGCAACAAGTCACAGTACTTTAAGTGTGAAACCTCAGTGTTCTACTGAAAAACACTGGCACATTCTGGAAATAGTAACAACTGAAATTGAGCTCTCCTTAGAGGTTTGAATCAGCAAACAGACTAAAATCCTGCATTTGTTCCCTTACCTTCCTGTCCCGATTTAGAATCCTGCATTTTTGAATCTCTTCAGGAAAAGAGTATCCCTCTTCTGGTAAAAACACCTTCCAAGACGGATCCATAGCCTGAATTAAACCCTTAACCAGACCCAGTAAACTATTCCTGTCTAAACAAATGTGAGAAACAGATATAGGTTAGCCTTCCGTTTCTTTGTGGCAGGAAAAAGACAGCCAGCAGTGTTACTAATAGCAGGAATTTCTCCAAGGATGGGCATAACATTCAAACTAAACATGGAAGCCTTCCCAGTTCCATCTCCCAAGACCTACAAGAGTGGCTCTCCCTTAACCACTGAAGGGATCCTAACAACTGCACAGAAAGTGGCTAACCCCCAGTCCATTGTTGAAAAAGGTAGATCCAGCCAACAAACCTGCAAAAAACACAATCCACAGCACCACGGAGAATGAGATGTCCAACCAAAAGTTTTTTTTTTTTTTGTAAAACCAGCTTTAATCCTTAGAAGTATCAGCGCTTTCATTTTTGTATACCAGGGAATGAACCAATTTGGTAGACAGTACAATGTCCCACCCTGCAAGGGAATGAGACGAACAAACCGCATGACAGTGGATCATCATAATGAAGTTCCTGTGAATGAGAGCTGCAACGACCTAGCAGGGAGCTTGGTGAGGATTATTAATAACCAAGAAGGGGACATTAAACTTTATAATTACACTGGGAAAGAATTGGGAACTGAGGCTGCTGACATTTTTGCATGGGGTTTGAGCTATGTACCAGCAAAAGCAGCTGATCTTGTCAAGGTAATTTTAGACTTAAGCCTTTGTTCGAAAGTTGAACTTTAACATTAGCAGTTTGTACAACCGCCACCCCCCCACTGCAACCCTTATTGTCACAATTTGAAAAACTTTGTGAAATTGACTTTCGTTTAATGTTGGGGATGCATTTTAAAAATAACCACACTGCTGACGCAATGGAAAATAACATTAAGGGATTATTTAACTTGCTGTATGAATGTGGTCTAAGGGAAATGCAACTGGACAAGGGAGGGGGATTGTTGTAAAGGACTATAATGATCGTATTTTTTTTTTTTAAATTTTGGCGGGTCAGCCTTATGAACAATCTAGTCTGTCAGAGGTGAATAGAGCAATGACAGACTGAAAAGGACTTTGAGCAGGTGGGTTACATGACTAATGTTTATTGTAAGCCCACTTACTGTAACACACTATTACATTACACCAGCTTTCACCCATTTAAGCAAAAAAAAACAGTGGTGAAAGGACAGATGATGAGGGTGGCCCGAATAAGTACAACGGAAATTGGTTTCAGCAAGAAAATGGAACTGTTGGTCAGGATGTTCAGTAGAAGGGGGTGCCCGGTGGAAATGTTGCAGGAAATTAAAGAGGAAGTTGTGTACAAAAGGGAAATAAGGGGTTTACCAACCTATCTTAACAATGGAGAACAGACCGGATGATACTGCAATGGTAACAGTATCATGTAATGAAAATAAATATACAGGAGCTATGGTAACTACATATAACATGGAAAGTAATAAGGTTAATTGGATTTTAAACGAACTGTAATATTTTTAGGGAAAATCATGGACTTTGGCAAATCATGGGGACTCACCCTACAGTTATTTATAGAAGAGGTTACAACTTTAAGGCCATGTTGAAAAAGAAAAAAAAAAACACAGGTGCCACTTAGAGGCAAGATGGCTAAATGCAGAATGTGCAATACATGTAAATGTATTCTGGAGGGGGACAGGAGTAACCTGAGGAATCAAGATTATTCTGTAACAGGGAGATGCAACTGTCAGACAGCAGGAATTACTTACGGAGCTAGATGTCAACACTTAGGTTTATTATATAGGAAAAACTGAGCGGAAGTTATACAATTGCATTTAAGAGCATGTTTATAAAATCAGAAAGAAAAAAATTTTACCAATGCCCTTTATAGGCACCTTATGATGAATGAAACGCATGACTAAGTTTAGTGTATTAGAGAAGGTGGAGAAATGTCCAAGAGGTGGTCTGTGGTCAACTTTCTTGGAGCAACGAGAGCTTATTTGGCAGATCAGGCTGGAAGCCTACAGGCACCCAGGTTTGAATGATATGATTGGTATAGCTCCAGTTTTAAAACTTAAATCTTTGGAACGTTACTAGCAGAATTACTGCAATATCTTTTTTTTTTTTTTTTTATAGGACAAGTGCAACAAATACTATTTGTATATTTTCCCTTTGTTATGGGCATATATGCCTTTAAATTTCTGACTTTGGCTTTCTGGCTGAGGTAATGGACTGTGAGGGTGTTTCTAACCTCATGGAGGGAGATTTAAACAATTTTGTTTGGATTTTTAACTGTATCTGAAGAAAGTTTTGGTGTACAAAAACAAAAGCACTTAGACTTTTAAAGATTAAAGCTGGTTTTACAAAAAAAAAACTTTTGGTTGGACATCTCATTCTCCATGGTGCTGTGGATTGTGTTTTTAACCCCCAGTCCACAGCGGCTATAGATTATATACAAGAGGAATCCAGGCTAAAGCTTGAGTAATCTGAGGAAAAATATGAGCACAGTAGAGTCACCCACTGGACTCTGATGCAAATTGCTAAACTGCTGTTGAGGCAAAGTCTATTTGCTTAACTTTCTTTTTGTGGCTGGAAGAAGGACTAAACATGAAAATGGTGGTTTGTTCTATGGTCAAGCCAAAAATGCTGCCTCTTTCCCAGGGAAAACAAAGTGCCTGTAAAATTTTAAAGTTTTTAAAAGTCATTTTTTTTTTTCATATAAAAACATAGTAAAAAGCATTTTAAAACACTCAGCTAGACCCAAAAAGCAAAACAAAATTCCTCACAAAAAATGGTCTTCAATTACTTTAAATTACTTTTAAACTAACAGGAAAGAAAAGTGTGCTAGCTTAAAATAACTTTCCTAAAAAAGTACAGTAAAAGCAATAACTTTAAAATATGGATGGTTTTTCCTCCAAAAGGACAGTACAAGCCAATCTTCGATCCTCTAAAGCCAGTAAAGGAGTGCTCTTTGTTGGCATGAAATCTGTGAAGGACTTGATGCCCAAACCTGTCTTTTTAGTCAGCTCTGCTTGAGCTGACTGATACTTTGGGTGTGTTGATGGTGCCCTGAATCTCTGTAAACTGGTTGTCCGTTATATCCTAGGCAAGATATAACCCATATAAGCTAAGAATACTGCAGGACTGATCAAAATGATGAACATAAATAATTTCTGTAAACTCACTTAAAACCCCAGACTGAGAAGCTTTTCAACAGTTGTCAAAGACTCATGACAACTGGAAGGTCTGCAATACAAGACAATCATCCAAATATGGAAAAATGCTAGTCCCTTTTAGTCTGAAATAAGCAACTAATGGAGCTTGATGAACCAACTTGGAGAAGTGAATAGTCCAAAGGTTAAGACAGACAACAAACTGTGATGGTAGGCATCATTTAAGTCATTTTTACAAAAACTGTCAGCAATGGGATAGGAGGCAACAGGGACTGAAGGGATAACATTTTCAAACTCAGAGCGTCCTAGAAAGACTGAGAAAGGTGAGATCCAACACTGGCTCCACCATCCTTCTCTCTTTGGCACCAGGAAAATTCTTAAGTAAAATGCCTTTGCCTATCTGGCAAAAAAGGGACTGGATACCAGGATTCCTTGCGATTACATATGGGATTTATTGAGCAAGGATAATTCCACAGAAGGGAAGAAGGATTCCCATTACCAACTGTATCTCTGTTGTACGATGTTCAGAACTTATTTGTCTAAATAATATTGTGCCACAGAAGACTCTGAGATGGAGAGGAACACTACCAGGACGTGATGGGGAGAGAGAGAGTCCAGGGCCCGAAGAGGCAGACAACCATTCTGGCTTTTAGGACAGTCCTTGATTTTGAGACACCTTTCCCCCTTCTTGTTATAGCCTCCATGCCACTGCATCTTAAAAATCCTGTTTACTGGCATCATGCTGCTTAA